>NC_135554.1:20850591-20890591 GCF_964340395.1 Glandiceps talaboti
ACATCAAAATCGTCTCACTATAACTCCCTAGAGCAGTACATACGTATGTCATCATGATGTATGTGTACTTGAGATCACACATCTGTACCCCATCACATTCAGCATGACGACATTGTGGTTTAAGTCTGAGCATGAGAATATCTAAAACCACAAACTGGCATAATAGAAAGTCGGTGGTACTAAGAGTGAAGACTTTTATGGTCATGTGATAAAACAGGAATAAATTTCTTTCAACAAAGTTCTTGCCATCCTACAATGTACTAGATATATGTACACTCAGCATGACAATGTACTAGCTAATAATATAAAACCTAAGGCAAAGACAAACTCAAACAGCTCAATCAACTTTAGCAATCACAAAATGTCACAATACAGATTAAATTGCCTATTAAATCCTATATGGATAATCACTATAATTATTGATAACCTTCCTTCAAATTTTCAAAAATGTAGAATAATTGAGAACATATAAGACATAGCGACAACCCACCTTGTGTTTCCATTAGGCACATGGCTTTCATATGTACCTACTCTCTGCCAAGTGTAGGGCTTTTATGACAGGCCTTATGTCGATGTATTGATTGAAGCTAATGTAATGTGTGCGTACATGTATGGTACTGCCATTATAATAGACGGTTAGGATGAAATGAAGTAAAGAAAATCAAAGCTGCCATTGCCATTCCTTTTATCATACTGTTTTCAAATAAAGGGTATCAGATAATATTCACCCATGAACAAAACTACATTGCAAAAATTATGAGCTAAGCAATTAAAAACACGCTAACAAATAAAAGTTTCCAAAACCTTGTTAATATAACCATACTCGTCTATATCATCTATGCATCTTGTGACGACACAAGTGTCGTCATAGTGACCGTTAAGCCTATGCAAGTATTCCTGGTTGGTTCATATCAGACTGCTGGGAGTAAAGCAACGAACACGTCAACCTTGAACAGTTTGGTCACTATAGCAACTACCAATATTCAATCTAAAAAGCCATCAGCGTACAAAAACTAGATCTTTAAATTGAACTGATAATAATTGAACATCACTAGTGGTAGATCAGTTATGGTACCCTGGATGTATCATTACCAATAAATTGACTTCAAGGCACATCATTGCTACATATCAAAGAAATGTGCGTCATTTGAAAAAATTCATTAATTGCCATGGTGATTAAAAAAACATATGTGCACAGCTGACATTAATATGACCTTAAAAAAATATCATATTCAGTATTTGAAATTGAAGACTCAATGTCATACTCATCATTATTATTATTATATTATGCATTTTTGTAATTAACTATTAAACTGACAAATTTCAATGTCACTTTTCATTTAACAGTTCATTGTTCAAGCTTCAATAATATTTGTTCTCAAATATACCATGCACACATTGTATCTTGATTATCATTCCCTCTGGATGACATACAAGTTTCTGATCAGGAAATATTAAAAAAAGATATCACAAAGTACTGCATCACATCCTATCGTACTTTGTCCAACAAATCATAGTGAACACATATTGCCTGGCCATGAGGGCTATAGCACCCGTTTATTACACCCGAGGGACTGTGAGTTACCAGAATCACATGCTATTTCCCGAGGCCAAAGGCCGAGGGAAATAGCATGTGATTCTGGTAACTCACAGTCACGAGGGGGTAATGAACGGGTGCTATAGCCCGAATATAGGCCAGGCAATATGTGTTTTATAATATACCTCATGCTGTGAACTCGCGGTGGCAGACGACATCGTCAGAAGCTCCCACTTTGACCTGCTGTGAACGCGCGGTGGTCACGTGACCATGTAAAAATTGATGGGACTATTTCCCCAAGGGAAGTAGTCATTCTATTTTCCTATCACGTGACTGATTCTAGCGAATCATGGCACAGCATTATCACTAGGTATATTATAAATCCTCCTATGAACTAATGTATAGCATGATGATGTAGTGCTATTCAAAGCAGGGCAATAAGTTCTATATCACACCCTGTCACATTTCATTAATTTATCTATTAGTACATGTACAAATGTAGCAAGTAATTCTATTCAATTCAACTTGACCGGGCAATAACTTCTTTATCATACTCTGTCACATTTAGTCAATTTATTTAGTCTGAGTAGTGTGGAGTTCTATTCAGGGCAGGGCAATAATTTCTATATCTTACCTGTAATACTAGTCAATCTATGTACATGTCCGTGTAGTGACTTGTGTGTAATTCAATTCAATACAGGGCAATAATTTCTATATCTTACCTGTAATACTAGTCAATCTATGTACATGTCCGTGTAGTGACTTGTGTGTAATTCAATTCAATACAGGGCAATAATTTCTATATCTTACCTGTAATACTAGTCAATCTATGTACATGTCCGTGTAGTGACTTGTGTGTAATTCAATTCAATACAGGGCAATAATTTCTATATGATAGCCTATGACAAAACACCAATTGTAGTCTAGTAAAGGTGTCTTTAAAGAGAAGACTACATATACGTGCACATTTGTAGGTAGTCAAATAGAGCTACTGTACAAGTTCAGGTACGTAGGTGGTATAAATATCTTTAAATCGCAAATCGTGTTGTGCGCAGGGCATGAATTGAGCAATTTTCTTCTCTCTTTTTAGCAATTAAAGCAGAATGTCAAAATATCATACGTACTGCTTCCCCCACGATTTGACAAAATACCTTACAGCAATGTCCGCTTTTGCAATTACTTCACAAAGTAGAGTATTTTAGGGTATTTCAACAAGTGCGCGTGGTGTTTTTGTGGCTATTTCACGAGTACAGCAAGTGAAAGTGTAATCTACAGCAACAGGGCTAAATTTTCCATAAGACATCTGTTCTGATATTCTATATATATATATTTCCTTGAAATTCATATAGTTACACATTCTTAGAGTCAAAATATAGTAGTAGTGCTCATTTTCTCCTTAAGCAGGAATGACTTCGTGGAAAACTAGTAATTAACATGATACACTAATCATAAATGGCTTCCAGAAAGTCAAATTACTGATACATCAAGAGTTTGATAACAGCTTAGTAACTATAACATACCTAGTACACGTGTAGTCTGTGTGTGTGTGTGTGTGTGTGTGTGTGTGTGTGTGTGTGTGTGTGTGTGTGTGTAATGAATGTATGTGTGGGTAGCTATGTGCAAGAGTGTGTGAGTATGGGTATACAGATTAAGCCAGCCATAATTCTAATTTCCTATCTTCACACACAACATATACAATTTTCCATGATATAGCGGTCAATAATCTATTTTCATAAATTACTGATGCTAAGCTATCACAGAGTTCAAAAGGACATTGAAACATTACCATCTTAAAGAAGCAGCATTTACAGTGATCCCTACTTGGAGTCGAAGTCTAATTTGATCAAATTATTCCATTTTCCATGGAACAAAGGATATTAACTGTGTCTCTTTTTACTGATTGTGAATTGATTACGACAGAAAACGTGCACCTATATGCGTATCTAGATCTGATGACAGAGTTCAACCAAACAGTCACTATTGATTATAGGCACTGAACCTCACATTTCCGAGTTATTTCAACTTAAATTAAATTCTAACACAGATGGTACCTCACATGCACTGAAGTCTCAGATGAAATGAAAAATTGGAGAAAGCTCAGTGGCTCTGTTCTTTGAATGGCATAATGAAAAAAAAGAAACAGGCCTATATTTTTTTTTCATCATCCTTTACTTCTATCTTCATCAGTGACATGATAAAAGTGGTGAAGGCCTCCTCAAAGACATCAATGCAGTTTATCCATCTATCTAGGTACTCTGAGATAAATCATTACCACGAGATGTGATGTCACTGTTACTTAGCAACCGTACATCATTTTTCTACATAGATTTGACATTTTCGTCATCCTAGATCATTTTGTGTTCAACTATATATCATTCTATGATTAATTCTGAATGAGTCAGTGTCTATACATACCTTGTTAGCATTCTTGAAATTATATCAGTTTTCATTCGATATCTTTACAATATACATTTAGACAGATTAGGAGAAATGGTTTCAAATATTACATACCACGTCGATAGGTATTAAAACTGGTCTGTACATGTAGGTGGATTTTAAAACTGAACATCTGAGCTCTAAAACAAGTTACAGATGTTATAGAATGAATTCTCAAGGTACAAATGACTTAAAACTGGTTAATACAAAACAGAATACAAGAGTTTTCAACCAGTAAGATGTGTTTAAATAGTGGTAAAGCTGGGTCCAAAACCAACTCTAGCAATTGAACAAAACTGATCACACTCTGTAGGCAAGCCATCCTGTCCAGTTCGTCATCCTGAAAGATGACGGTATCATACGATAATAACCAAAATTATTAAAAATTTCCTTATTTCTCTGAGACAGTTTTGGAATTACAATGTACATAATTATAAACATTATCTATTACCATCTTTATATATATATATATATATGTGTGTGTGTGTGTGTGTGTGTGTATGTGTGTGTGTGTTTTGAAAATATGAACAAAATTACATGCTATTGACCCTACAGAACTGTTTCGTGAGGTTTGTATTCCTCACTCATCACTCATCTACCCCTGATGAGTGAGGAATACACACCTCACGAAACAGTTCTGTAGGGTCAATAGCATGTAATTTTGTTCATATTTTCAAAACCTGTATATAATTCGCTCTACTAACCGTATTGAGCACTTTTATGAGGTTATATCAACACCCAGTCAATTATATATATATATATATATATATATATATATATGTATATATATATCATGTTTACAGTTACATAAATACTCAGTATATATATATGTATATATGCTCTGCTTCTAATATTTGCATCGAGCACTTTTCTCTCCAGCAACACTTACATTCATATGTATATATACTCAGTATATGTACTAATATGTCTATACTGGACTGTGTAACAGCTCCTGTGTATCTTACTTGATACCAGGAGATGTGTGTATCAGGATGTTGCAAGTATCAGTGCATCTTGAAAGAGAGAGAGAGAGAAATAATAACCTCTACATTGAGTTGGCACACTAACATTT
The DNA here is from genome assembly GCF_964340395.1 of Glandiceps talaboti. NCBI lineage: Eukaryota > Metazoa > Hemichordata > Enteropneusta > Spengelidae > Glandiceps > Glandiceps talaboti. The sequence goes on from NC_135554.1 coordinate 20,855,637, forward strand.
CCTTGAACCTATTGCCTGGATAATCATTGACAAAGTCCATCTACAGTTCAAATAACTTAAGTAAACCTACTGTAGTAGCAAAGGCCTTGTCTGTCTCTAGTCTTGTAATCTTATAAATCAACGACGTGTGATCATGAGTCATCTTTGTGCAAAGTTTGATTGGAAATTTTATTATCAGGGGACGAATTTTGTGACTATGAAATGTACATTGTATTCTAGCCATTTTACCTAAGCTTTAATTGTCTTTCAATGTCATGCTTGTGTCTTCACACAAAGCAACACCTTTTTATAATCCAAATAAACCCTTTACATCACCCCTTCTATGTAACATCTATATTTACATGTAGAACTATTTACATTGAGATTTCAAAGAGGAATTTCTTGGGCTACTTTGAAGTTCGAGTTAGTATCTGCCACTTAAGATCTTCAATGTTTTCAAGGGTAAGAGGTTTTTTTTTTTGCACTGTAATTTGCATATCACTTTGCATAATCTATGCTTGTCTTTAACATACAAGAATGTTTAAAATCTCTGAGTCATGTAATAGTATCAATATTTTCATGAAAGGGAAAATTACTAAAACTCATGGACTGTAGGACACCTTTGTAGCATGGCAGAAACCTTCGCAGCATGAGTGGTAGGGATGATAATAGGGAACTTGCAATCCAGACTGAGCATGCTCAGATACAAAGGACTATGGGATTTTCTATGGTTATCATACTAAATAATCTGGAGCTACCGATAAAATAAACTTCCCACATTGCTCAGGGTGACTATGAATTCATCATTTGTGGTTGCAAACAATGTAACAGTATTGTTTACAATACCAATTCATTAGTATTTATTATCACATTTCCCATGATGCTTTCTCTGTGAGAGAACCCCAGTTTCAGTGTCTAGGATTTTAACACAATTTTAGCTCTGTTCCTGATATTTCAAGACTAAAGTGATAATAATGGCTATCAATTACTGTGGAAGAAGGCTGACATATGCATGAGAAAATTAATATCACTGAGCTCAAATTTCATATTATAAAATGTCCAGTTTCTTAGCGCCCTCTAGAGGCTATTTTTCACTATGAATTATTGATATTACTACAGCTATTGGTATGATCTGTATAATATAATGTGAAGTTCACCAGTATCTGTTGACCTGCATTTAAAAGTTTGCAGTCCGTGGTTTGGAACTGTTTGCGGTGTACTTGTCTATGCATTTTTCAGCAATTGTCTGGATAACCTTGGTCAATATCCTTCATAGGCTTAGACATGCACAGACATTATGCTTGTGGGCAAAGACAGCTAACTGTATTTAGTATTAAGATTATGTAAGTGAATATAGGCAGATATGGAAATGTTACAAAAGATGTTGTTTAATGTCACTTCTCCCACTGATCAGAAGTTCATCCACAATTCAGCACACACTCTCTCATTTGATGGGGTCAGTAGAATCAGTCCCTTTGGAGAAACATGCACATGCTGTTGGCCCAAATGGCATGACTAGGTTTTTGACAGCAATTGGTTTGTAGTTTGTATGCCGTTATCTAAACTTTCATGGATAATAATGGTATTTTGATGTTACATGTTACTACATATCTACTGAAAATTCGCTTGTTGAGCTTGTGTGACATTGTGCATTACGTACACGACAATCAGTATTGGTGCTTGTACGTCTACGATACAGATATAGATACAGATTGTGCGATCATTCCTTATTGATTCCAGTACAACATGGTTACTAATGATAAGGTCAAAAGCATGTGATATGGCATCCTTGAAGTGGAACTTTTAGCAAGTTACCACTGGATCTGTGTACATGTACGTAGCCAATATAAATGTGTCTTTTTGTATACATTCCTATCTGCAGTGAGTAGGGAAATTTCTTTTGTATGATTTGATATTTCGTTCAATTTCACGTACACTCAGACTGTAACATGAAAAAAGAATGAACTTAGAATATTTCTCATCAAATCTAAATTTCAAGTCCATAAACACCAATGATTTATCACAAAATTCAGTCATTTTTAAAAAGTCATTCTTGTGCAGTAAGTAAGGTAACTGTACGACATGACATCACACACCCTTTCACGCAGGTGAGGGCAGTGTGACACAATGTACCTTACTGTCTAGGTTGTGTGTACAAGGGCTCTGGATGCAGTTATGGAACCACTGACAACAATTTGAACAAGCTAAGGAAGGCTAGTGTAGGGCTGTACATTCACTGCGTGTTAACCAGTACAGATTTAAGACTTGCACTGACAGAATAACAGAACAGAACATGTACTTCAATCTTCCGCAGGACAAGTCATTAGACAGCTAAAACGAGCCTCACATCATAAGAGACGATCTTAGCATGATTGCCTATAAAAAGTCTTATCCTTGGGTCTCAATACTTGTGGCACCACTTTGGCTCCAGTGAGTTCGTCATACTGAAACATCATCACAGACAAGTTAGTCTAAAGGGTATTCATTTGTTGCTCCTTTGGACGTCAGTATTCTCATGTGGTCTTCCTGCGCTAGAGGCGTAAGTCTGTCACGACTGCAGGACTGTACACCCCTTGATAAGGTCCCTTTAATAATAACTCCAGCTACTGCAATGAATAGTTCATCGCTATAGGCCATGCAGTGATAACAGACTTAGAGACACTGTTGATGAGGAAGTGAATACTGCACATGGCAAATGTCTATATGTATGGGGATAGATTTGGTACTAGTAAGCAGGGCTGAGACTTTCTCAATGGGAGTCTTATCTGGAAATCAGTGGAGTCCTTGGGTCTGGATTTGTCCCTGGATACTTACAAGCCTTTTTTACATTGTACTGTTACATGTATGTACATCATTAGGGATCTACTTCCCTACTCTTTTTCAGGGTTTATCATCATTATATACTACACTTATCTTTCCCAATATTCCTGATGAGAACGTATCGCAGGTTTGAGCTAAAGGCAACAATTTGTGCACTCTTCAAAGGTAGTAACTGTACTGATACCATAGTAGCAACGACAACAATCAATAAGTAAAACTACGATTGCCAAACCTATACAATGGGATGGCAATATTACCAAGTATGGGGTGGGGGTGGGGAGCAAATGGAGTATCAGTTCAGTTTTAAGACTAGTAGACTAGTTATTTTATGCAAAAAAAAATGGGTCATCAGGTTAATTATAATTGAAATAAAAAAATTTTTTTGGTGGCCATTTTGGATTTATGCAAATTCGATACTGTTCCAATAATAACAGAGCAATTTTTTTTCAAAAATATTTTAAGTGATACAGTTTGATATTCAACTGGAACATATAATATCAGGGAATATAGCAGAATTCTTCTTTTTTTTTAGTAAAACAACTTGCTAAAGTGAGTCAAATAGAGAAATTTCAAAAAAAAAAAAATCTTTTAAATATTAGTCAGTTTTATTTCTGCCTTTAGTACACTTGTATTGAATACGGCTATCACTTATGGTTTTGGGTAATAAAATAGCACTTTGGTAACTTAATCAACTTAGAAATCTTGTAAAGAAGCCCTACTAGTATGGTATGTATTTGGATTTCCTGCAATGAATTGAGGTGAAAACAGGATTGCAGGAAATGACATCATATTGATGGAAATTATGGTGACTGTGATGCCATATTAATAACAGAGCAATTTTTTTTCAAAAATATTTTAAGTGATACAGTTTGATATTCAACTGGAACATATAATATCAGGGAATATAGCAGAATTCTTCTTTTTTTTTAGTAAAACAACTTGCTAAAGTGAGTCAAATAGAGAAATTTCAAAAAAAAAAAAAATCTTTTAAATATCTACTAAAACACCGACATTCTATTCAATTCAGGGAATAACAACCATGTGTCAGAATTTTCAAAGAATAAACCAAATTCTTTATTATTAATTTATTATTTTCTTTAGAAAGAATCTAATGCAGGGTGTATTGTATGATTGGATTGATGTACAAAAGGTACATGTGTAGCTATGTACTTGTTATCAATCATTCTCCACACAGGTATGTTCCGTGATAACCCGATTTCAATACAACGAACACAGCGGCTACATGACACAGGGAATTTTTGCGATATTGAAAGTAATATATTCATTAATTATGCATATAAATTGATAACTAATTTCATGTTCTACATTGCTTCTTTGTGATTAATTATTATATCAGTCAGCTGTTGCATTAAGTACTAGTGAACCATAACATCTATAAGTGTGACATTGATGACTGGGATGCAAGGTTGGTTGCATATACCAACTTTACATATAAAACAGTTATCGCTCAAACGTACAACAAAGACTGTTGGAACCGACCTTTGTTTTGTTTATTGATTTCAGTTTAATTTAGATGAATACTGTATTCATAAATCTAGTGTTTTCATGCAGGTTTGGAAGAAAAATCTAATAACACTTTCATAAATTTCCATACCTCGTACAATAATTTTGGTGGGGAACCCTGGTAACACAGAGGGAAGAAATCTGGTAAAACTTGCATTGAATTCTTTGTCGTGTATCAATATTTTGGTGGGGAACCTTGGTACAATACCTTAGGAATTCAGGTAGATTCTACCGCATGCCCAAAGCAAAAACACTGTACATGTATACATATTACTGATATTTTGATAGGAGAAACCAAAATGCCAAAGTCTAACTCTAAATTTACATAAATTTCTATAACATGTAGATGTGCCACAATTTTAGTGAGGATACTGAGAGAGTGAATTGGGAACTCTGGTAGATTTCACCTATCGCTCTTTGCAAAATAACTGATAAGTCCATATGCTGTGTTTCCACACCTGGCACTGAATATCACTCTTTAGCTCATTAACTGAGTATACCAATGGCACCAGTAGAACAAATGAATACACCTTTATCATACAGGTATCCTCTATCATACAAAAATATGGTGCAAAAAAAATCACCAAATTATTGACTATAAATAAGTAGTGTAATATTGTTCCACTGGAAAATAACCAACTTTATCATATCTAGAAACAATTACTACATATCAAACAATGCTTGACTACCAGTTCAAGTAACTTAATGGGAAGAATCTATCTTTATCATTTGTACTAACAGCTGGTCAACAATAATACGACACATAGTACGTGACAACCAGTGTACCCTCTAATGATAGCCAAATTTTGTTGTAAGTCAAAATGAGAAAAACTGGCATTTCTTGTGAGTCACGACATAGTAAGAGATAGGGGAACACCAAATTTTGGTGCGTCACTAGAAATTGTGTGCGTCAGTGACACGTCAAATTGGCTTAGAGGGCACACTGGTGACAACTGAGTGACATGATTTTACTAAGTGCAAGCAGATATTCGTGGTATTATCCAAAAGTTCATTATGTTTTTAGGTCAGATTATAAAATATCAACAAAGTGAATATAATCACCTCTTTAAATGTCACAGTTTAAACAAATTCATATCATGATGAACCAGTAATAGGGAAATGGGACATAACACTCCCATGAACATGTACCTGCCATGCAATGTGTGAACACCCATATATGTAACAACCCCTTACTTTATGTCTCCACCCCCCCCCCACCCCCCATACAGATATATATGAACACATCATCCTACACAACCCCATGGCACCCCTTACCTTACATGTATCTCCCATACACATATGAACATATCCTACACAACCCCATAGCTCCTCCTTACCTTACATGTATCTCCCATACACATATGAACACATCCTACACAACCCCATAGCTCCCCCTTACCTTACATGTATCTCCCATACACATATGAACATATCCTACACAACCCCATAGCTCCCCCTTACCTTACATGTATCTCCCATACACATATGAACACATCCTACACAACCCCATAGCTCCCCCTTACCTTACATGTATCTCCCATACACATATGAACATATCATCCTACACAACCCCATAGCTCCCCTTACCCGACATGCCACATATGAACACCTAATCTAGTTCCTGGTAGTGTGAAGATACATGTAGTGTAAATTAATTTAGAACATGGTTGTCAGGAACTACACTAATATCTCCCATACAACATACAAATGTATGAGCACCTCATCTACGGTTTCCTATAACTTAAGTTCTATCCCCAAGTCCATAGTAAACCTCCTGGTGTTTTATATGGAAGGAGATGGGTGAGCTGAAGGCATTTTGTAAATGCAGGTCTTATCAAATTTCACTTTTAGGTTCTATGCTTGGTACTCAGATTTAACCAAGAAGTGAACTGTTTCAGCTAGTTTTCAGTTGATTTCCACTGTTCTAACAGACTGCCACATACTAGTATTATTAGGTAGTCAAGATATGATAGGTAACCTGGAATAGTGCTAATTTTGAAATGATATCAACTACTGACTGCCCTTGGCATTTAAATATCTGGGACATACAACACTGGGGATTTGTATGTCCAAGATATCTAATGCCACGGACATCCAACTACATGTATAATAATACCTTTCTCCTGTTCTTCTAAAAGTTTGATCCCCTCCTTCCCTTCTAACTATTGCCTCACTCCATGTGTGCCTCACATGCAGCACAAGTTCATTGTTACATATATTAATGATTTCAATCCTAATTACCTACTACATGATAACTGATCCTGTTCTAATAGGTGCAATTACACTTTTGATATTGTTCTCTAACTCTGCATGAACTATCTTATTTATTCTACTATTTAATACATATAACACTGAACTTAAGCTGCGTGTGAGGCACACACGGAGTGAGACAATAGTTAGAAGTGGGGGGGGGGGGGGATAGAACTTTTAGAAGAACAGGAGAAAGGTATTATATGTAGTTGGATGGGAAGAATCCAATGCAGGAACAGGATGGATGCAATAGCTGGATGGAAGAGGTTATTGAACGAACAGGAGGGAGGCAATATTTGGATGGGGGCATCCCATGCACAAACAGGAGGGAGGCAATAAGGTAGTTAGGTGGAAGGTGGCCAATATAAGAACCTGATGGAGGGCAGGCAATGCAAGAGCTGAAGGAAGTAATAGTTAGATGGAAGGCAGCCAATGGCTAGATGTCATGAACATCAGCCTGGGTAAGTTGTTGTATATCTCACGCCAAGACGACTGAAACAGTGATAAAGCCCTGCTCTGAAGTGCTACACACTTGTACACACCCTTATAACATGGTGTACACGTAATGATCAAGTAGTGAATATATGTATACAACTGTACACAAAAGTAGTATATCATGTATGTTTTCTCAAGGAGCTTTTTTTGTTGTGGTATGATTGTGCTATCAAATACATGTCTAATCAATAAGGACAAATCCTTCAATAGCAACATATTATCTTCTCAAGTACTCAATGACACCTGTTATGTATCCCATATGAAACATCAGGTGTGTTCCAACATTCCCTGGTACAAGGGTGGACATTTCAACAAACACACAAATGTTTTCATACATTGACACTACAATGTGCAATTATAAGCTTATACTAAATTGTGATTATTATTGGAATGAATTAACCTGATAGAATAAACCTATATGTAATTAGCTACAGATTGTTATTTTTTCATGAAATTACTTTGACCCTCATCACTGTGCAGGTAGATGTATGTCACTTTCACACTCATCATTACAAATGGATACCTATGTGACTCATGACATGGCTCATGTGTTACAGCTGTAAGGTTACCACAATGACGGTAAAAACTTTGACACCATCATCTTGATTCCCCTGACTAACTTTGCATCCCATGACAAACAACACTCTCTCTCTCGCTCTCGCTCTCGCTCTCTCTCTCTCTCTCTCTCTCTCTCTCTCTCTCTCTCTCTCTCCCCTGTGCTACCCACTCTACCCCCTTTCTGTTGCTCTTTCACATTTTCTCTGTGATGACATTTTGTCAACAGAAGCCAATATCACAAATAATTTAAAACCCAGAGATTTGTACTCATTTGTACATCGTTTACAACTCAGTTATATCAATACCAGCAACACCCCTCTCCCTCTCCCTCTCCACACAATACACTAACATCACATTTATTTTACTAAGCTTTAAAATGGGAACAAAAAACTTGCAATATGCTACAAACATTGACCTTCTGTAGTCTAACAATCTTGAAGCCAGACGACATATTTCAGGATTACTGTCCACAACTGGTAGATTATTGGTACACTGTACCATATGGCCAGACATATTGATGTCATCTACAGTGTGGTCAGTATATTTCTTCAACAAGGCATCCTTGGATTTCTCATCTAATCACTAATAATACACTAAGTATTTTTGGATTTATACCCACAAATGGTAGACTACTACCATATGGACAGCCGAGTCTAATGATGTGTCATATATCATCTTGGATAGACAGTAATGACAATTTTATTTTCTGGGTATACATCTTCAACAAGATAACCTTAGTGTTCACATTTAATCTCTGATAGAATTACAAATCTTACATTTTTACTGTTTTTTGTACAACCCATTCTAATCAAATCAAAACAATGAATAACGGATTGCCGGCCATATATATACGTTTTTGAAATAGAGGTCAAAATGTCAAAATTAAGCTATTTTTAATAGAACCAAATATGACCATTAGTTACTATGGTAACGCTATACAGAATATACAAGATTGTCGATTTCCTTGAGACAAGACGGTGAAGATGGTGTGTTTTATCATTTCAAAAGGACCTAGAACAATTTTTACATGGCAAAAGTTTTAGGAATGTTGATGTTAGGGAAAGGCATTTTCTACCATGCATACGACTTTAATACAGCCACATGGCCAGACATACTGACATACATGTACAACACATCATCTATAGTGGTGGGGGCGGGGGGGGGGGGGGGGGGGGGGCAGTTACATATTTATTATGGTGGTGGGGTAACAGTCAAAAAGACAATTTCATTTAACTTCTAAGTTTATTTCTCCAACACGATAACCTTGGAGTTCTCTATAGACTATACACTAAGTAATTCACAATAAATACCAGCCACTGGTTCATGACTAACATATGGACAGACATAGTGATGTCGATTTCCATGAGAAGTAAACAGACAAGTGTGATGTAACAATTCCGAGTGCATCTGTACTTTTATCTTCAAATATAGCACATTTACCAGTACATTCTTTTGGTTCTAGTCTGATACTTATTTGCATTCTAATGAACACAGGGATATACACGTATTGTCTAGAAACAATACGTGTGGCCTCTTTTTCAAAGATCTCTTTTTCCACGTATAGTCAAAAGGACAAATTCTACCAAAATTGTAGCTAAATTTCCTGCTGGGGAAAGGGTGAATTGCATGACAGGCGGTTGTTATTGGTTACTTCAGTCAGTTTACAACAAACTCAACCTCCAGTCTACGCAAAGTGAGAATGCAACAACATCATCATGTTAAATATATCAATGTTCCAATAGCATTAAACTACTGCTGTTAGTGGTAACAGAATGTTGTGCTAGAGAAAGTCATTTGACTATATGGTGGAGAGAGAGATAATAGAAAATAAGTCCAAAACATAGAGTTTCTAGACTAATTGATATCATACATATCCGGCAAAGGTTTAGAGGAAACAATGTGATAGTCTGGATGCCAATGTCATGTAAATCGTAACAATACCAGTGGTGTAAATCATAACGATACCAGTGGTGGAAATCATAACAATACCAGTGGTGTAAATTGTAACGATACCAGTGGTGGAAATTGTAACGATACAGTATAGGGACTAGCACTGTGATGACATCATGTTTACATAACCACTTTGTCTTTTCAAATATAAATGTACAAAGAAACAAATGTACTCCCGGCAGAATAAGTCTGACTGGATGTTCTCATTCAGTTTTCACCTCATATACATATGTAGTGCGCCAACAATGAATTGGTTGACCAAATGGTGGCGAGTGACCAGAAGCTTCTCAAACTTAAGTTTGGTGCCTGGATGGTTGAATAAATAAACATATGCTAGCAGGGGTTGGTGACACATTCCCACAAGTGTCTATTTTTTTTGAAAATTCAATATACATGTACATCGGACACCAATACTGAACTTTTGACTTTTTAAAAAGCAAATGTTTGATGGTAAGAATGTGGACTTTGTGATAAATATTCAGCTGCTTGCTAACAATGATAAGTCAACAAATCTTATTGTCCTTTGCGAAATGTAGTAAGTACATATTTATTCAAATTATTGCTAACATTTGCTGACCTGATGATACTCTGTACTAACAGGGTAGAGCTAGTCTGAATTTTTGGAAACCTGTTTGAGTTGATTTTTGTTGAGATTATACAGTTTTTATTAGTGTTTTATGGGCATGTATACGAATCAAGTTAGTCTAGTTCTGTACACATGGCAATCATCTCCACCATATAGTCAAATGAATTTCTCTAGCATAGAATGCCGTTTTTACTACCACCAGCTAGTTTATGCTGTTGGCTCAATGACATAAATGTGATGACATTATTGTTTCCTTGCATCACTTACATTTAAACTGGAGGTCGAGTTTGTAGTATAGTAAACTGAACGAGTTCGAGGTAACCACATTCAAAATGGAGGTAGCATATGTAGTAAACGGAACGAATTCAAAGTAACTAATTACACCCTCATGTCAGTATGTGATGGATTACTAGTACTACTGGCATGCACTGTTCATCCATTCCCCAGCGGGAAATAACTAGATGTCCTATAGAATGTTCGTTTGACTCCCGCGTTTGACTCTATGCAAGAAAGAGATTGTAGAGAATGACTTCACATATAAATCTAAACTAGTGTCAAGTAGACAAGTCTATCCAAGTTGCCCACTTTTTCACAGGCATCTATAACATATAATCAAATCTATTGTAAATGAACAACTGTCTACAAAATCCCATAGATGTACTGTAAACTTATCCACAACCTTACAATCTCTTTTAATACTGTAACAATGTGGCTGCGTAAAGGTTTTTGTACAGTAGTAATATTTTCAATCCATGCACAAGGCCAGACCAAATCTTGTCAGTATCTCTGCAGTCATGATCAGTGTTTATACCCAGGACCTCTTATACCTTGTTGCAAAAAGTATCTAAAAAAAAAAAATTCTACAATTTGTACAATCTTTCTCTTTCAAAACATCATAATTTTTATCTTTATTCATTTTGTATAGAAAGTGCTACGTTTACTCAACACACTGTACAGTACAAGAGACAGGAGTAAGCCTAGATGTACCATATGATTATGAATACAGTATGGCAATATGTGATACAAGCAAGATAAAGACATTCCATTCAATCTTCCTCAAATTACTGGCAGATTTCATGGTACATTAGCTTCAACAAACTTGTCCCTCTTGTGTGACTGACGTCTTATTTACAATTCTAAATGTTAAACATACATGTTGTTCGTCAAGCTGATACAGTGTCCTCTCACACACATAATGTACCGCTTGCTATTAATGTGAAGGGTACATATAATACATAGCAAAAGAGAGTTCATGCACAGTCATGTCATCTTTTCATTTTCTAATGTCCTGGGGATTACTGAGGGTCAAAATAACTGACGTGAAGGTAAAATATTGCAGGTAGCTTATTGTTGGAGATTCTATTGTTACGAACTTTATACTGAAGAGATACACTTACTATTTGAGAAGAACATCATATTTTTATAACTTAACAGTGACTGTAATCAATATGTTACCATGACAAGTTTACTTTACAGTGATTGTAACTTGTGTAAGTAACTACAGTTCATATTACAGGGACTGTAATCAATATGTTGCCATGACTAGTTTACATTACGGTGACTGTAAGTAACTGTAATTCATATGTTGCCATCACAATTTTATATTACAGTGACTAAGTAACTGTAATTCATGTTTCCACTGCAGTTCATATTACAGTGACTGGAATCAATATGTTGCCATGACAAGTTTATATTACAGTGGCTGTAAAAGTAACTATAATTCATACCTTTCGACTATAGTTTATATCAGTTGCTATAAATTATTACCTGTACTGCCACTAGGACTTTATATTATATAATTATTGTTAGCAATTCTAGATATGTATGTTATGCCCACCCTATCTTGAGTATTTAATTACATCATATTACATAGTTAATACAGATAGATTATGTATTCTAGATATAAAGGCATTAAACGTGTCAATATGTCAGCTGGTGTTAATGATTAGAGATGGCAGATTTCACTTACAATGTAAACATATAACCCTTGATATGCTTATACATGTATATGTAATATCTTTAGTATCTTTTCTTCATTTTATGTTCATTTTTGCAAAATTATATCTTAATATTTTTTTTTTGATTGAAAAAAAAAATATTTATGTTTTTTACCTTGAGCATTTTTTTTTTGCAACATTAGTCATCATAGCATTCAATTTCTTCAAGTTTATCTAAACATTAATATTTAAATTAGCAATCTAATCTCAAATTGCTATAGATAACTGGTGTACATGCAATATGACGATATTGTTTAGTTTTGCCTCACAAAATTACTATTTTGTTTAGGCCTTTCCACTGCATATGTATGACTTGCAAATATAATTTTTCATGTAGTTCACATAATCTAACGTGTGTGTATATGTGTGTGTGTGTGTGTGTGTGTGTGTGTGTGTGTGTGTGTGTGTGTGTGTGTGTGTGTGTGTGTGTGTATGTATGTATGTATGTATGTATGTATGTATGTATGTATGTGTACATATGTACGTACATACATACGTCACCACGTGTATTAAGTATATGTATTTATGTACATACGTACATATTATACACGTACATATGTGTATTTACTTGCATGTACGAAACTGTGTGACACTGTATACATGTGCAAATATATAAAATTAATATATTATAAATATATAAAATATAATATATAATATTATAATATATAATATAATATGATGAATATAACATTAAATTTCAACTTTAAATATTCAGAAAGTACGAAATGTTACCATCTAATGTGACATTCAGAACAGGCTCCGTTTGACTTTAGCAACATGAATGACTTGGCGAAAACAGATGACATGTTCTCAAGAAGAATTGGGGCAAAGAAACCTTCTAATTGACTACTTCCTCTACACAGTGTCTACGTATATGTGATATTAACAGCTACAGGCAATGTATCAAGTAGATTTAAAGTTACTTTTTAGATGCAAATGTAGTCTTTTAGCAGAATCTTACCTGAAGCAGTATCATAACACATTAAAGTTGATATCCTTGACAACTACATAATTCAGTTAATTCAAGGTCGTACGGATACATTGTTGCAGCACAGAGCACTTTCAAAGAGAGGTTTGTTGGTCCCTATGTACAACTTGTATGTACATTTATCATTTTTGATATTATTCAATAACATGGTTTAATATCAGGAGCGAGTGAGGGGGTGCTCATTGGCCTTCAAAATACCTTGTTGGGTTTGGGGGAAAGGCACTGGCTTTCAAAATGCAATCTCCTGGCAATCAAAATGCAGTCTTCAAATTTGTCTTGATGTATATCTATCAACCTTTGGTATCCATCATAATACCAGGAGCAGGTGAGTGGGGGAAAGGGGAGGAGGTGTTGGAGTTAAGGGTGGGGGGTAGAAACACTATAGTCAGAAATATGCAATGTCCATAGGTACATTGTAGATGTACATTTGCTGTGTCTGAATCTATCTAGTCTAGTTCCTACATGGTATGGTATCATTACAATTTACACATACACTCAATGTGGTTTAGTTAGAGACCACATTGGCATCCAGAAAAGATCTATCATTCTCTCAATACATCATAATGTGTGTAGGAGGTTGGAGATCATGGCACTACAGTTTTCAATATGACTGTCTATTCCTATATCTACCAGCCTTTCATATGTCACACTGAGAGTTGCGGTAAAGCATTTTACTAAAATGTAATGTCCATTAAGTTGTGAATCATCCCTGGTGTCTGGAATACTATAAAATTTACAGACCAAATTTCAACTTTGATCAGTTTTCCATCTTTCTCCCTTTTAGATTATATAACAAGCTCAAGATAATCCTTTCTGTATTTACCAAACCTTTTGGATTTCTCAGTGATAAAACTTCTGGGTCACATTTCCCAAAATTGCACTACCTCTCCATTGTCTATCACACTAATATATTTTCATAATGATAAACGACAGATTATCATATATAACAATATTTGAAGAATAACAACATTATTAGAGCTTTTGGAAACTATTTCAAAATAGTGTGTGACCTTACTTTTTAATTCATTCAATTGAAATCGAAAGTAGAACAATGTTTTCGCTCCAGTTCGGGAGCCGGTAACAGCCGGAGAAATATGGTAAAATTGGCCTAGTTTCCCATACAAAGTATATTAATTAAATTTGATGGGGAACCCCGGTAAAGTAACTTGGGATTGGGAACTCATCAAGTAAATTCTACCTGATAACTACTTTTCACTAAAACATAAATTATTCTATAAAAGACCAAGTAGTTCAAAGAATGATGCTCGATCTTTTCTATGTCATACATACACACTAGATAATATTCCACAGTAGATGACACATGATTTATGGTGTATAACTGTAACCTTATACAGAATATGGGACGAGTCATCTAGGCACCATGTATCTGATAGCTTTAACCTCATTCTACAGCTTTTAACGCAGATAAATTATCATCTATCAATGACTCATTTGTCATTAATATCAAGGTGCTGATCAATTACCACATTCTATCATTTCATCCAAATTTGATATTTTTGTCTAAACTTTGACTCATTTTTCACAAAAGAATGAGCAAGCCATTATCATTTATTGCAATAGTTAAAAAGGGTTGACTCGTATCACATACTATGTTGTGAAATATATTCTAGTGCACTGTGCCCTATTTCATGACTTACATGTACATTTTGTAAGAGAGGGGATTACATTTTAATGATAAGTATGTACGTGTCCCGATTATATTACATACAGGAGTTAGTATGCCCTATATATTGTATTCTCTATTTCACCACATACAGGAAAATTACAAGTTTTAACATGATAAAGAGTGTATAGTTATCATTGTATTACAACACAGTGGTTCATATGTCTCAATATATCATTCTATTCTCTATTCAAAATACATGCTGGAAAATAACAATACTTCATAAATGTATGTAATTGTAAGTGCTGCCATGGTAGTATTTTTGCAAATAAGTATAATTCGCATAAGTAAATGCTCAGATTCGGCTTACATTTGCTGCAATCATCAGAAAACTGACAACTAATACAGAAGTGTTACACAAACATTACACTACAGGTATGTGCTAACCAAGAAGTACACATTTGAACACAATATACAGGATTTGCTTTCTGGTCATACAGGTATGTCATAGTTCTCAGTTCTGCGGTATTCAAAATTCAAGTCCAAACTGTTCAACATCTGTTGTACATGTACATACAGCAATACTCTTCAACACATTGGTGAGCTACATAATTCATATATTTGACTTTGTCTTACACAAAACATTTCTTAGCTGAAACACTGTATACTGTAGATAATCAACTCAGCTTCCCATACAGTTTTTGAAGTATCAGGAAAGTGCCGACAATTTGATATGCACACATTGCAGTCTAGACTAGTAACTGAATGTAGTTGTTTCCTATGATCGATTGCTCTCTGTCTCTCTGTCTCTCTCTCTGTCTCTGTCTGTCTGTCTGTCTGTCTGTCTGTCTGTCTGTCTGTCTGTCTGTCTGTCTGTCTGTCTGTCTGTCTGTCTGTCTGTCTGTCTGTCTGTCTGTCTGTCTGTCTGTCTGTCTGTCTGTCTGTCTGTCTGTCTGTCTGTCTGTCTCTCTCTCTCTCTCTCTCTCTCTCTCTCTCTCTCTCTCTCTCTCTCTCTCTCTCTCTCTCTCTCTCTCTCTCTCTCTCTCTCAGAACGTGATAACATCGTCACATTTACATCAACGCTCCAATAGCATTACACTGCCATTGCCATTGGTAAGAACGGAATGTCATGCTAAAGAAAGCCACTTGACTACATGGTGGAGAGAGATGATAGACAACAACCACATGTATAGTTACTAAACTAATTGCAGTCTAGTATAGTTTCTGTTGTAGATATTGACAACATTACACTTTTAAAAAGGTCATCAATACACAACTATACATTTGCTGAAGTCATCAAGAAAATGACAACAAGTAACATAGTAGTCATTAATTTAATATATGTCTTTGCCCCAGATATTTATGGCACCGCACTTATAAACAGACTCAAGTTGAGGTAATAATTCTACAAGCAGTTGCTAAAGTCATGAGAAAAATGGCAACAATTGATACACCAGCAATGTGATCATTAATTTCATCTATAACACTCTCATCTCTTAAATCATACTGGTATCACACTACCATACTGGTAATTCTACTCCTTGCGCAAATGTAGGTACAAACTTCATGCGAATTTGATCTTATGCCAGAATGTCTACGAGCATTATTGAGTGACTCCACAATATCGCTCTATCGTCTGTATGCTAGTACAGGTATGATATTCATTACACATTTCACATTGTGTTAGGCTGTCCATGGGGTTGTGACTGACTTCAAACACATTTGATGTTTAGCAAGACTGTCAACGGCGTGATTCAGTGATGCTCTAATTTTCTTTTACTAACTTAATTATGTAAATGTAGACACAAAATTCATATGCTGGGGTCATCAAAGTTGGGTGAGAAGGTCTATGAGCATTATTGAGTGATTCCACAATGTGTTTCTATTTGTTTTCGTTGATTTTATACAAATAATTATTATTTTAATCGACCCGCAGATCAGCCTGCAGTTCAGCCTGTCGGCCCACAAAATAATGATACTATTATCTTGGTTGCGCAAGCGTAGGTACAAATCTTATACACATTTGCACTGGAGTCATCACAGTTGCACAAGACTAGACTGTCTACAGGCATTAGTGAGTGACACCATAATGTCTTTCTAGTCTCTTCTAGTCTACTACCTACAGGACATCATAGAATGACATAGCAGAGTTTCTCAATCATACCCCAAGAAGCATTGTGTTCAAATGCATCTACAAGTTACACTTATGGGCAGTATCATTTAAATGGCACCATTATTCATTATCTTGACTGTGTAAATGAGGCATGTACATTTGTTCTACATATTAAAACACAATGATAGATGGAGTGATAACACATGATACATGAGCAAGAGATAACACACATTCCAATTTATGAACTGAGCCTTCACATATGTGCCAAACAATAAACCTTCCCTCTCTCTATACACAGGCTGACAGAACCTGTTTTTTTAAATCACATGTTGAATGAATAGTCCTTCACCTACATATAGTAAACACTGTCCTGTCCTACAAATTGTGACATGTATTCGTCATTGAATGTAAACTACTCTATCACGTGTGAGTCCAAGTGTGGGGTTATTTGCATAAATGCTTGCAGTGTGTGTGTGTGTGTGTGTGTGTGTGTGTGTGTGTGTGTGTGTGTGTGTGTGTGTGCGCGTGCGCGCGCGCGCACTGATGCAAGTAATCACCGGTATACAAATGTACATCATACATGTACATTATCTGTAGTTATCGTAGTAACTAATCTCGCACTATAAATAAAATAAACCTCCTACAATGGTCAGGGTAACCATGACTAGATTATTTGTGGTTTCAAACAATGTAACAACATTGTTTACAATATTGATGGATTCATATTTTATCATCATGTTTCCCATGATGCAAAATTCAATATATTCAAGATGGCAGGTTTTCAAGTTCCCTAGTGCGTCATACTTGCACTGGCCCACTTTGTCATGGTCACTGTCACAGTGTCACATGCTGTATAGCTAGAGATAGGGAGCAGGAAAAGTCTCTAGGCTGCACAGGAAGAGATGATAACTGTGTTCCTATCGTTCTTCACGCTAGTGTCAATTTATAGAAAGAAAGCAGGGTACTAAAATGCTAGAGTACTCAAGCCCAGAACCAATTTGTTCAAACATACAATATGGTGCATAGAAACCTTTACAAAATCACTCCATCATTGTGTATACATGTCTCTGGGGTTTAATTTCAACTGTTTTCACCCATCACAAAGATATAGAAAACAAATGTTATAAATTTTTTAATAGACCCATATCTTTCTGTAGTTTACTACAATCTGATAATACCTTCCAATCAACAAGCGAGCTCTACATTCCATCGACCTCACTTCATCAGTTTAATTAAACCAGGCACCTCCATCCACACCCTTTATCTATCAAAACTCATATCAAGGTCTCAGAGATAAATTAATATTGTTGAGTTGTGAAAATTACTGATATTGGTATCACCTGTGTTTGATATCCGCAAATCAATTTCCAGGCACCCCCTGAGTCCAGCAGTGTGTCCGATAGGTAAACTTGTCACACCACTGGTGCATAGCAAGTGTTTGTGATGCTCTCAGATTTGATGTCCAACCTTGACATCCTTACCCTGTGGTGTCCATTTTACCTGCTAAAGCCAAATTGACACCTCATTTCTTGTGATGCATCAGAATTTGATGTCCGCCATCTCTCTGTGGTGAGCAGTATACCCTTGCAGTCTATTTGATATCCCACTGACACAGGGATTTCTTGTGATGCATAAATTTTTGTTCCCTATTAATACTTACTTTGCGATGACATACATGAAATACATTTTTTTTTAGCATTCTGACCCACAACAGATGTCCTTTTAATATCTGGTATAAGAGGACATATTACAAACCCCCCTCCCTCCACCAATCCAACTTTGGGAACATAAGCTTGACTTCCTACTGGCTTCAACATACAGCTAGTATTACAAGCCAATAATCAAGAACAGAGTGATGGAATACATAAACGGAACACTTTGTACTTTCAAACACCGACATTTCTATTCATAAAATAATTCAACCTTTAGTATTTACAGCTTTTACATCATTAGTGTTGTTTCTATAGCAACACAGCTTATTATAATCTCTCACAACAATTTTTCCTGACTCATCAAAAATTACCTTTAGCTATTCCTTTCCGAGTGTATTCATACCTACTAGAGTATAAGAATACATAATCTGTCTACCCACAAAAAATTGGAAAATTACACAACCTTGCGGGGTTGGTATCAATTACGACCATTGTCTTTTGATTGTACTTGATGGTACATGTATTATCTTTTAAATGGCTTCTAAGTGAAACTCTCATCCCCCTCAACATCCATCCCTCCAGACAGGAATGATCATGCCTCATGAAATCATGTACACTTATCTATTCATCACTACATGTGTACAATTCTTCTCTTTGTAATCGAAGAAACCAATGTCTGTTCACAGATATTGTCATCTCCCTCATTACGCATTAAGCTTCATTACCATAGCTCTTTGATAGACCTTTTGAAGCAGAAAGCCTGAAATAATTGCACATTAATAAAAAGGTGAATGTTACGATAAGATACTAGTAGTCTGCATCCTTCACTTGGTTGATTTCGGCGATATCCTGTTTCAACACTCGCTTAGACTTTATATGCAAATGGTTTAATATGGAAACTGAAAATTAGATTACAATATCGCATTTAAAGCAACTTTTCACACCCACTTAGATACATACAAGTCCATCATGGAGTATATCCGTTTGTGATTGGCTGATCCAGTCTACTGACACAGATTCACATCTCCACCATCCTTTCTGGTCACACGATGTCTCTGATACTGACACAGTGGCCAGATTTACAACCAATAAGCATTTGGGGCAATTTTCTAGCCAACGTTAGCCTGTTTACTATGCTATTGAGGATGTGAGGACTATGGGGTACGACCAGAGAACAATTTCATTAAAGTAAAATGTTGAATTCAAAAGTCTTTGCGAGAAAACATCTACCGATCAAGCAAATGGTCTAGGCTAAAGACAAGATAGATTCTACGGAGGAACCCAAATCTCTCAGTCTATTTTGGCACTTAGTGGATAGAGTTCTCAATTTCAATCACCATTATCAAATGTATTTTACTTGAGAAGTGACAGTTCAATAACCAAACAAACATACATTACATATTTTTTGTCAGTCATTGAGTGGTTGAACCACTTGCTGCTTCCAACTGCAGCCAAGGTTTGAGCCCTAGTCCGGATTTCATTAAATTTTCTACACTGTAAACTAAGAAGAATATCATGCAATTGACTACTGAACAATACAGGTTTTCCCAGGGTACTGCAGTTTCGTCTTGCATTTACCCCTGGGAGTTCACACTTATATGTTAGTCATCTGTGTGTCTTCCTGGAAAAAGTATAAAATTTATTTTCGATCAGGTAAAAATTAAAAAAAATGTTGGTTTCCGATAACATGACTTCCAAAAATAGGGTAGGTGGTTCGGAATTATATTTTATCTGACATTTTTTTAAAAATTACTTTGACTCTAAGACAAGATACTTGTTGACTTCAATAACAGTTGAAGGGGGAGGGGGGGGGGGGGAATGGCAGTAAATGAAGACAATTATGTTATTCAGAAGTAAATGAACACAATTGGCAGACTGTGCTGTTATAGGCTGAAAGTTTCTCTCTGAAATGTGATTTCAGAAAAGTAATCAAAGATACTTTGGCAGGAACTTCTACACGGAAATAGAAGTAAATTGTCATAATTGTACCTTTTTGCATATAAAATGTTTTTAGAGTCAGCAGCTTAAACTACCAGTAGGATCAGTTGGGTTATCAGAAACACACAATCTTTTGTATTTGGCCTCACTTCATCCACCTCATTGCATGTGTATTAGTTTAGCAGGAATACAGTAGCTGGCTAATTGATGGATGTTTACACAAATTAAAACTGTTTGGTTTCCAGTTTTAATCCAATTATAAAGATCCATGTGCTCTGCTCATCTTGATATCTACCAATGTAATGGAACTTTTTACTCCCTGCTCTACATTTGTTTATTGAGCTTGTCTCACAGTGTGTGATTGTTTTTACAATATACATGTATGTAATTGCAAACCTGGGATTCAAATTCGAATTGGGGGATTAAATTGGGTTCCTAGCAACAATGCATATTGATATGTAGATGAACAAATCAAAGAAATGTTTTGTCAAAATTTTACAAGTTGAGTATGATTTATATGCAGTGCATATACAAATCAAAAATACACAAACATATCACAGTAAACCTTGTAGCTGTCACTACACAGCAACATTTGACTAGCATAGCATGTCACATCAACTACAAACAAAATGACATTTTCATGGCCACCATAGCTTTTACTTCCGTACTTAGTAACAGAACCTTGAAAAATTGCACAAAATCAATATTATACTGTACTAAGCTGCATGATATAAATAGCACTCAGTAAAAATTTAACTAAAATGAAATAACAGATTTCAGCTGAGAATGTTATATACAGATGGCAAATTTGCCAGCTCACAGTCCATGACAGGACATAAATCATGCATCATTCATTTCTGAGAAGTTGTGATTGTCACAGTTTTTTAATTCGGGTTTGAATAGCAAATACTGTCATATCATCGGTTAGTAACCTATTCTGTTATAATGAGTTTTCACAAACGAAATCAAAGTTATATCTGTTGATGTTCAAAGACACATGATGTGAAATTAATAGTTTGGGGTTGTGATTTTTTTTATTCATAATAACAAGCCTGTTGTCAAAAAATATATAGTTATACTTGTCAGATATTAGCTTTTAAAAAAAAAAATTAATACAAGCATATTATCCTTCAATACAAATGGATTGAAGGTTTTTATCAAGAAATAAAGATGAACGTTCCAGAACCATACATTATGTGTTCTGCAGTCAATACATGTCTGACATTAGCTTTTTTACTTATTTTTATCAAATTTTTAATACAAGCATATTTCTTTTATGTAACGCCAATGGCTTGGAGATGTGTATGAAAGGTGGGTGTCCCCAAACCATACATCTATATGTTCCACAGTTATTAGCTTTTTGTTTAAAAAAATTAAAAATTTAATAAAGGTACATTTTCTTTTACATAATGTAAATGGCTTGAAGGGGTACATCAAAGCAATAAAGTTGAAAGTTCCAAAACCATGCATGAATGTGTTCCAGTTATTGGCTTTTTTTGTTAAATTTAATACAAATATATTTTCTTTTATGTAATTTGCAAATGGCTTGGAGGGGCACATTGAAGTTGAGAGTCCCAAAACATGTATTTATATGTTCCATAGTAAATACATGTCAGTATATTAGATTTAATACAATCTACCAGACATCCAAATCAATGAAATATTTTCAATTTTGTAGAAATATTTAGTTACATTTTAGATTGAGTTTATGTCTTATGAGTTACATATCATATAAACTGTTTTCATTTTGTATACCAGACAGTTACTAGTTACCATTTTCACATTCTTTATGATTTGTATGGTCAATGCTTTTAACTAAAAATTTTTTTTTTTTAAATTTTCATTTTTTTTTGATTTGGTGATTTTGAATCAAAATGAGGACTGAATTAGTTCATGTGAATATACAAAAGTATAACATCCAATTTAAAATGATTGCAATCAATATAATAATCTGATTTTACAACATGTGATATTGCGTGTGGTATTTAAAAAAAGAAATGTTTTCATCTTTTTATTTGTAGGAAATGTAAGTGAGCAGAAATAATTTTTGAAAAGAATTATTAAAATAGATTTATAGGACCTTAATGCTTTCCTGCTGTACTTGAAAAATTAATTTGTGGAATAAATTTACGCTTGACAAAGGGGCATGAATATATTTAATTCAGCTTACAGGCATCACAGCTGATGCTATTCAAATGGAACATGTCTTTACGTCACTGATCTGTACTCATCCTGAGCTTTGATAACCTTAAGTTATACCTAAAGTCCCTAGGCCAACGACTATAGTAGCCATGGATCCAAAGATAAGATTTTAGAAGTAGCACAGGGAATCTGACACAGCCTTGTACAAATCACTTACAGATGGCCTTCCGCAGTATTTTCACACAAAAATCACAGAGAAATATTTATGATGATTGGGTAAATACTAAACATGACCACGCACACATCACCTGATAGAATAGTACGTAAGTATTCATTTCTGAGTATCAGCTGTGGTGAATGGAAACTGAACTGCACTGCTACCACGACGTTAGACTGAGTTCTGTATTCATTCATCCTTCGGATGACAAGACAGCTAAAAGTACACAGCCCTAGAGGTGCACATCAAGCAGACCTGAAGAATGATGGCTACGAACTACAGCAGGACAAATAGGAAAATTTGCAATCATACTGCACTTATGATGTGACCACGAGACGTGATACGAAAGCATTATACTAGCAATTGATGTATTCTTACCGTGTGACTCCAGCACAGGCATTTCAGTTTTCCCAATGCAAAGATTGGATGACGACGTTTGGATGAATTGCAACATATGGCTACCTCTCAAATACTCAGTTCTTCACCATCTTTATCACCACAGCTTAACTAGAAATCCTAGCGTGATTTCAATATATGTACCTAAATCTACATATGAACTCAGGATCTGGATGAATTCATGCATACGGCTAGCTCTGCGTACAGCTGACAGAGATGTGGAATGGTATGATAAGACTCCCTAACATCCTAGCTGTCAACACATTTATGACCCCCTAACTGGTGTATATTTTTAGTGTGATTATTTCCCACCCTGGCATGAAATGAAATGGATACACATTATCTGATATTTGCATAATATCATGAGCAGTAGCAAATGAGCTACCAGGGACCATTGTGTCAATTATCAATCATCCAGCTTGACATGAAATGATACAAATTGATAAAAGATGAGCTTCATCTAGGTCAGTAAAATGATGACATAAAATACATGACAGTAATAATCTAAAGGATGGCTTTTATTGATATATATCCAAGATCTGAATGACAATTCAGTTTCAAGTACCCTGGACTAGATGAATAGCTAGCTATAACATTAGGATAGAATTGTGTCATTTCGATGCCCTACATTTGTACATGAAAAGTGATACAGCCAGAAGACATTAAAATATATATGCATATGTAACTTGTAAGATTTTATTTCAAAATGAGTATTAAATCAAGACCATAGAAATATTTGTGGTTAGTTGAAATTATTGTTATCCGATATAGCTCAACAAAATGAAACCGAGCGGAGCTGGTTTTTCTTGGTGGCATATCGATAGCAAAAAATAGTAGTGATTCATCAATTGGCAATGTCAGACAAATCTATCTATGTAATAAATACATCAAGAGAAGTAGGTTATGCTCCTATTGTGCCCATTGTATGCAGAATGTAATTTAAGGCATAAAAAAATTCACCATCATTGCAAGTGGCAATAAAGAAAATGAATAGTCACTTCTAGGTTAAAGGCCCACTTTGGGATTAAGATTAACATACTGAAATATGGTTGTTTGGCAGAGATATAGAAAAAGTTGGCCTAGATCCTATGTAATCCATAACATTAATGCAATAGCCAGGGATTGTAACATAGCCCTTTAAACCATTCCTAACAATTGCATAATAAATTATGTATATATACAGGGAGCAGTGACATCTGTCATCATGACCTTGGCCTATATGCAAACATTATGAGATTGTGCAATTTAACATTGACTCTGTTGTAATGGACTTCAACAATGACTGTACAGAATAATTGATGAACGGCGCTTTAGGTACTTGGGGATTATAACAGGGAGTTCATTGGCCGTCAGTTCACTCACTCGGTAACATTACAGTGATATCCACCCAGAACATTGACACGTACATGTATATCTTTTTTTTTTTACCTTTTACCTACACAGATGTGGCGTCTGTGATCTCTCTCCATGATCCGATGACAACAGAATAGATACGTGCAAATTTGAACGATATGACCAGATATACACATTTCTACACTACACGCAATTTTCTTTACTAGGATTTGGGTGGTCCCCTATAAAACCACACTTCAGTAACAGTAGACTATTCACATATAAAAGTAAAACATAAGTTGGACTATTTTTATGATCACCATCTTCTCTATAAACCATGCATTTATGCTCACAGATGAAATATGGCTTACAGTTTTCACCCTACATGTATACTATTACAAAATAGATATGCATATCTCTACATTCTTCATTACCTTTTCAAGACAGATCTCCACATTTCTCATTCATTTATAATATCAACACTCGTAAAATTGTTGATCTTGCAAAAATTGCAGGATGAGATGTGAAGTATGGTTGAAAAGCTGCCTTCAGAATATTTGAACAATTGAATTATTCCATTTCGTTTTCACCATACAGCTATTAAATTAGTCAAAAGTATAATGAACATGTGGTAGTAGATACATTTGCACCTGTCCAGCTGTTCTGAAAGGATCAAGCTGGCTGCCATCTTTAGAGGCAAGATGTAGCTAGTCCGCAAAATACAGCGAGTACTCTTCCAGCTGGTCTGGAAGATATAGCTTGCAGTGTTCCAGCTGGCCTGTAAGATATATAGCAAGCATTCTTTCAGCTAGTCTGTAAGATATAGCTAGCACACTTCTAGCTAGTCTCAGATATAGCTAGCACATGTCCAGCTAGGCTAGCACACTTCCAGCTAGTCTGTAAGATATACATGTAAATACATGTAGCACTTCCAGCTAGTCTGTAAGATATACATGTAAATACATGTAGCACTTCCAGCTAGTCTGTAAGATACAGCTAGCACTCTTCCAGCTGGTCTGTTAGATATAGATACCACTCTTCCAGCTGGTCTGTTAGATACAGCTAGCACTCTTCCATCTAGTCTGTATGACACAGTGACTACTCTTTCAGCTAGTCCGCAAGATATACCCTGCATACTTTCAGCTGCCAGCTGGTCTGTAAGATATACCTAGCACACTTCCAGCTGCAAGCTGGTCAGCAAAATATACCTAGCACACTTCCTGCTGCCAGCGGGTCTATAAGATATACCTAACACACTTCCTGCTGCCAGCTGGTCTGTAAGATATAGCAAACACTCTTCCAGCTAGTCTGTAAGATATAGCTGGCCCTTTTCCAGTTACATTGTAGGCTTTAAGTTCAAGCCCTAAGTCAGATTTAGTGCTAGATCACTTCTCCTTTTCAAAATATGTCATGAACAATTAAATATATTCTACCTTTGCAACCCAACTCTGAAGATCTGTGGACATCCATATCATTCCACAATTGATCAGACAGCTTACTTCCCTCTTCTTTTCAGCTACATAGAATGTTGTCTCGCAGGCTATTTTCATAAAATGCTTTCAACACACCACCCTAATTAACTAGACATGCCATATTTTGTGGCTTTTTCCCCCCTAACAATGTACATGCATAAATTGGTAAAAAGGTGCTGGTATGGCGTGCAATCAATGTATCGGTGCAGGAAAAGTAGGCCGAGGATGTTGCTATTAATATGGTGATGGTAGTGGTACACTGCTCTACCGGTGTTTCAAATAATGATTGCATGGATGTACAATGTACCGCGTTACCAAGTCCCTTGTGAACATCGTTTCGTACTATGAAAACATACACTTTACATACGAGTTACTTTATTTTAAATACTAGAGACTCCATGAAGCCACAACACACTAGGCAAAATTCATTTGAATAAATAAAACCTGTGTTATGGATACATGAAAATGCAGAAGAAACTATATGCAAATGTTACGAGATTTACTGTAAGACTGTCATTACACGTAATGTCTAAAAAATTTGGAAAATTACTACCGGTACTATGAAGTTCAGTGGCAAGAATATATGCATCCCCAAAATATGTTTTAAAGTTTTCTAATTTTTGTGACAAAATGAGATTATTTAATACAGAAATCAGTACAAATACAATCCCTTTCATTCTTCAATATTTGTCAATTTTTATTACAAACTCTGTAAATATTATGTGACAATGCCCCTAATTCTCTACAATCTTGCTAATTAAGTTTGCCCTCGACAATTTAGTTTCACTATGGACAAAACTGACAAATGATAGTTTGTTTATTTAGTTTCACTAGGAAACACAGGACTAATGATTGTTCAGGTGTTCAGTGAATTAAAGTGATGGGTTCACTGCCCCCTAGTTCACTCACTCGTGGTAACCGAGAAATCTACACCCGGTATTGACGTCATTCTTTTAGAGTCACTCTCTACCAGTTATAGTGCATAGGAACAGGTATTCTCTATTGCTAACACTGCAGGACAATAGATATGTATCCATTTCAATCACATGGTTGGACATTTACATATTATTCCCCAACATTTTTCTTTGTTTAGCCAAGGAATATACAGATGAACTAAGGGGCCTTGTCACTATGAGTCACTAGACAAGTAATGACAAACCCTTTGGTCACAAGCATTTTCCAGCTGAAAAATGTGGAGGAATATTATAATTATACCTCCTCTGGCATAATTAATGACAAATTGGGAAAACTAATGGCAATTTTGAATGTTTTGAACAATATTTTGAACACCACATGATCAGTGACATAGAATGACACGGGATGACATGATGTAGAACACCCAGGGTATACGGTCCATATTTTCTGTTCACAGACAATATATTGGCTTGTGAAAGGTATAATATTTTATTTACACCTGGATGATATTTTATTACACAAGTGACATACTATGTTACCATGGATTCAGATAGCAATATCTGGGATAGTTGCCAGGAGAGTGAAACTTGCATAGTCCATGGGTAATATTTAAGCTGTAGTGACAGGCATACTTCAGTCAAAAATTCATGATTTTTGTCAGAAAATTCATAACATTTGTCAATCAACGATCATTCAGATAGAAATTGTAACTATACAATAACCAATATGCATTCTTGAGTTTATACATATGTTCACTAGACATATGATACAATAAAAATGTTATAGCCTCAATAATATATCATTACATATGCACCAGTGATTACTAGTGGAATTTCATGGCATTGCAATATTGAAAATGCTATTGCATACGTATGGTATGCAAATAAGTGCACAGTCATTCCTTGTACACAAAATTGCGTGATTACATGGTGTGATTTTTTACAGAATTTTGCTGTTTCAAGTGAACATACCAGAACACTAAAGATGCTCACATGTTAGTGTGGGTACTCATCATGCAGGGGTATCTGCGATGTTTTCTGCTGTGAGTTCATTCATGACAGTTAGGAAAGTATGACAGCAGAGAACAGTGCATGCTCTCTGACAAATACCCAGAGTACACCACTCTTCAATGTGATTAACATCTGATGTGACACTGAAAGTGGCGAGATGTCTTTATTTACCTCTATTTCCATCATGTTATGACATTTGTTTTGTTCCGGGTGATCGCCACCATCCCAAATCTGACCCTGTGTAATAGACAATCCTGTTTGAATCTCGAGGATCTTGTAATGTTTCTACAACCAATCAGCACGCTTCTTTCAAAATCACTCAGAGTTTCCCTATGTGCTGACCTTCATGTGTTGCGTAAAGGTAGCTTGTTTGCTTGTTTTTTTTCAATTACTCCAGTGTGTGCAGCTGCCAACGTAACGCTCATCCTGATTAGCGACTCGAGAGCGCGAGATCCTTGAGATTCAAACAGGATTGTTTATAGCACATGGTCAGATGCGGAATGGCAGCAATCAACCAGAACAAAACAAATGTCACAACACGATGAAAATAATGTTGGGTTCTTATATAGCACTTTCCCACACTGTGCTCAAAGCGCTTTACAATTATTACCCCTGACATGGATCAGAACGGCACAACGGCCCTTTAGTCTTCCTGAACTCCCCGGGGAGCATACAATCCATTGCAGCCATTTCAGCGCATAGGATTAAAGCCTTCACATTACAACCTACATCCTACCAGGTCCCCAATTATACAGCTGGGTTGACTGAAGCACAGTCATGGTTCAAATCTTGCCCAAGAACTTTAGCCACTCAGAAACAAACAGCAGGCAGCGACAGGGCTCGAACCTGCAACCTGTAGATTCCAAGCCGGTCACACTAACCATTCACCCATCATGACTCCACAATAGAGGTAAATAAAGACATCTAGCCACTTTCACAACATCAGATTTTAATCAGATTGACCACGCTTGAACTCAGGCATTGTGGCATTCTTTCATATTATTCCACCTAAACATGGACACGTGCATACGAGGATCGAATGGTAATCTACCTTAAATGAAAAGTTTCTGTATCAGCTTTTTTCAAAAGATTCAAAAGTTAGACAAATATTCCTAATTTGTCCAATACGACTACCATATCTGACAACCAGGATGTTTACCAGCAATATACAGAGAAAGAGAAGGAAAGCAAAATTCTTTAAAACTATATTATCTACAACAGACAGTATTACACTCTTATTTCACAAAGAATAACTATTTCCACTATTTCCATATAATTTCCACACTTTTCATGACATGCTTTGGGTGTTTTTTGTTTACAAAGAATGATAAGACCGGGTCTGTCATTTCTCCAAGTACAATATAGATCCACATAATTGTAATGAATTGCTGGTATAGCGTGCAATTACACATAACAGCATAAAAGGTGGTCGAGGATGTTGGGTGTAAATAATATATGGTTGTTGTACAATAATGCTATATTTGTACCAGTAACGATTTGCCTGTTAAGTTTCACACCTCTTAAAACCTACCTGCACATTAAAATAAAATGCACCTCAGGGACAAATCCCCCCCCCCCCCCCCCCACCAGTCAAAGTTCTTCAATTCTCCTCAAAATTTGCCATATGAACGCTTGTTCTTGGTCAAGTTCCCAAAATCAAATCTCAATGAATACAGAATACTGTTTTGGTGTTTAAATGTCAAATTTATACTTTTTTTAAATTCAAAGACATAATTTTAATTGGGTACTGATATCAAATTCAACATTTGTCAACAGTATTCTGAATTTTCTTCATCTAATTTAGAGTCACTGAAGGATATTTGGCAAAGGTGTCTGTCATGTGTCAAATTTGGAAACACGAAGAAAAACACTACTACAAGTTATCAAATAGGAAGAACACTTTGCTAAGATACGTTTGTTTTTTCATGAGTGAGACAACATTACAACCCATAACACCACATTTAAGTGCTTTCTGTATGTACCACAATTGTTTAAAGAATCCATATCAAGTATAAAAGCATACTGTTTCATTTGCTAATTGACCACATTAGAAAGGCCACATACTAGGCTTGTAAAACAAACCAATTGAAACAGTATACTTTTACACTTGATATGAATGCTATAAACTAGTGTAGCACATAGAGAAAGTGCCTTACTTCTGTGTTATGAGTTGTAAAGTAAAGTTCTAGATATGAGATGTGAATGGATCCTAGGTAGAAGTCAGAACACTGTAAGTTCAAAATGATTAAAATGACAAGCCTATTATCACCACTCAAATCATAGGATTACAAGTCTTGCTTTTGTACCACACTTTTAAACTCATTTTGTTAATCCATAATTACATTTAAACACATTACCACTCATAATTACCAGTTATGTAATTCATATAACACTTCTCACAATACCACCATTATCTGATTTATCACAATCAAGTACGAACAATTACTTAATACCCAATAACCATTACATGTTATATAATGAGTGCAGACCTGGAAAGACTACAGGACCACAAACTACATGTATAAAACTATAAGTATAACTACCATTATGTTTTTTGGGGGTTACTTTTATTTTTAATATTAAAATATCTCTATACTATTCTAACAACTAACATACTGAACCAGGTGTAGTAGGCTACAAAATACATGTGAGCTCTTTTATTTCTGTCTCTGTCTCTGTCTCTGTCTCTCTGTCTCTCTGTCTCTCTCTCTCTCTCTCTCTCTCTCTCTCTCTCTCTCTCTCTCTCTCTCTCTCTCTCTCTCTCTCTCTCTCTCTCTCTCTCTCTCTCTCTCTCTCTCTCTCTCTCTCTCTCTCTCTCTCTCTCTCTCTCTCTCTCTCTCTCTAAGTGGAGAAAGAGATCATAGAAATGGAGCCCACACATACAGTTACTAGACTACAGGTCTGGTAACCAATAACAGCTCTCAAAAGATTTCAGATCTGATAATAATAATATCAAAATTACCAAGACATGTTTTGCATTTTTAACGAGACTGCGTCAACACCGTACGTTTCAGTCTGTACACTTTGCGTAACGATATTAACTGAAACTCGCGTACAGACTGTGTCGCTTTAATCAAAAAACAATGTCAAAGTCAAAGTACAAACCTATTCAGAAGTCTTTTTTGTATTCATTTATTCCAGAAGAACAAAGCTGCAACATTTGACATAAAAAGACAATTACCGTTCAAGGTCAAACACCTAAAAGGTTGCAGCCATCCATCAAATGATAACACTTAAAACTGCTTCTGTTGCTAGGCGACTAAGGTTGCATAACTATTCAGGTCATTCAACCCCTGCAAGTATTGGGGTCAATGACCAGACAGCCCTTGATAATTTGATTTCTCTTTCTAATCACACATGTAATTGTTCCATTAGTGGGGAAACTATTATTACTACAACAATTTATTAATATATAGAAAAGTAGCCACAGCAAGTAATTAATTAATAAAGGCCAAACCAAATCAGCAGGCAATTGATTAACTTAAATAGGATAATGTACTATAGTAATTCCCTAGCACTTAAACTGTTCTCTAAAATCTATGCTTTCCATCAATTTACTTTTTAATATCTCCTTGTTCCATACATGTCTGCTGGTGTTAATACAAATAGGTAATCCTTCATCTGCTAGGCTTCCTGAATTTCAATGTATTACACAGTAATATACCTCAAGTGTTGCATATTAAAATTCCAAGGCATACTTCAAGTAAACTTGAATAATGGAGGTTATTTATCCTGTATTGCTGTTTAACCCCAAGGAGTTTTAACACTTTCTGTGATTTTTACATGTAATATCTGATTTGCTAGTGGTCAATTCCTTCATATTACACAACCAATCAGAATACTTCAGCCAAGTCTGTGGGTTTATGGATAAAGAGCCAGGGGCTACTATGCATACAAAGTGCCAAAATAAAGCCACAAAACAAAGATAGTTGAAAAATCCTCTCGCACCAATAGCGCTATTTCGAAATGTTTTGATTGAATTGATCACATTTCCAACAGTGCATGCTGCAACACACGATCCAGCAAAAGTACTTTCGGAAGACTGAGAGTTGATTGCATGACCGCCGTCGCAATATTGCTGAACATTATTTTGTTTTGAAACATTGAATATATCTATAAATATATACATCTAGATATCATACGGTATGTACAAGTATTTTCTCAGACAGAAACTTATAAGTGCTTCTGAATAGATCACATGCTGCATGCCGCTGCAAGCGCTATTGCGAACACAATCAATTACAAGAGCAGAGCGGAAGTGGCAGTGACCTACCTAAAATGGGTGCGCCACCTGCGGCACAAATGTTTCAAAATAGCGCTATTCAGCTGTCCGAGCATATGAGGCAGCTCTGAATAACAGGTTAGGTGATGTTATAGCTCTAAACCCAGATATATTAAGTCTACCAAATACAGTAGGTGCCAAAATAAATGCCGCGGAACAAAACTCGAGACAAATGACCCAAGACATGATGAGTTGACTCCCTAAGGCTGCATGAATTTCAAACTTGAAATTATTTCTCATTTGCACAAATTGTCTTCATTCAAATACTGCTATAAACACAAAATTGCACGGTAATATTGAATAAATACAAGTGCCATGCTACACAAAGTATTGGAAATCATCAAACCTGTAGGTGTAAATGGTTATGCAACATTAGTCCACTGGGGACCAATATATACAAATTATGAATCTCCCATATTTCTGCTTGCCATGTATCAATCTAAGATCACGGGTCAAACACAAGTCAGCTTCAACTTCCAGGTCAAATCACCCTCTTTCTACAAAAATTCTTGAACAGACCATCATGCAAAGACACTTGTCTACACATAATTTTCTTGTCATGAAGTACACAAGAATTCATCTTTTTGCCAAGTTCAGTGATAACTTTTTGGTCTGCATGAAGAAAACTGCCAAAATTGCTAGGGTCTAGTATGCTTCCAGGATTGGTCCAAAAATTAGTATTCCTATAAATTCTTCAAAAATTAAATAAGACTGACACATGAAAGAAGAAATACCAGCGTATTCACCTAATACAGTATCTAAAATGAAATACATGTACCCTGAAATACGGTCAATGAGAGCACGGTTCGACTCAAACACCCCATTTAAAATCGGCAGACTTAGGGAATCATCTTGTCTTGTTACATGTCATTTCATCTACGGTCTTATATTCTGCCAAAATAAACTGAAATGAATTGGAAAACTTCTACACATATGCAAACCATGTTCATCTATCTGACCAAATGAGACAGACATAGATATCATGTTCTGTTATATTCCGGCTCTAGACCTATATATAATTTACAATTAATTGACGTCGCCATGAAGGACAATAGAGACATGGATTTAAAGATTGAATTCAATACTAGGATGTGTCTTTAAAATGACTGCTAACCATACATGTGCAAAGTAGTTAGATATCTTGGAAGAAGCTAATATAATGTGTTCTCAGGTGACAATAATATACTGTATGTAACCTTAACAACTAGTATGTGTCCCATCTGACTGTCATTTCTTGTTTCTTCAGCACACTGCTCAATGTCCCTAAAACTCAAAATGTTCTCAGGTGACAACAGTAAATCTAAGTTGCTTTGATACCTGATACCTGTGTCATCAGACTTTCATTTCTTCCTGTTCTTTGAGACACTACTCAATGATGGGACATCCCACTCAAAATGTTCTCAGGTGACAAAAGTACATGTAACTTTGATATCAAGCATCTATATCATCCGATTTCATTTCTCCCGGCCTGTTCTTTGAAATACTATTCAATATGACAGAACATACCTTTAAAATTTTTAATGCTCACAATCTTATAGTTATACGATAACAAACAGTACATCTCACTTTGATACCTAACACCCGTCACTTCTCCTGGTTCATGTGGATGCTATATACTAATAAAAAATTTAATGTTCTCAGGTGACAATGTAGTGTTCTCCCTACTATAGAGAAAGCACGGTGCAAACACTGTCCTTGCCATCTTGGCTGCCATGCTTGGCAGGTTTCTACCATGCTTCAAAAGTGTTCTACCATTCTTGAGCTTTAGTAATCTTTGAATGACAAAATAATAATAATACTTTACATGAAGAGAAATGTCTGATCCCAGAGAGGAAAAGTGTCATGCTAACAGAGGTGCTACATACACAATCCTCTAAAGTTCTATAATGTACGTGGAGGCAGACACACAAGCTTTTTTTTCCACTTCCTCTCCTACACGCCAACTTTCACCCATAGCATAATAACCCCAGCCACGGTGTATCGCTACTGGAGAAAGGAGATGCAGTGACATACATGCATGCAGGCACATAAGCCTTTATATTTTTATCTTGTGTATAAAGCCAACTTTCACCCATAACATGATAGATAACTCAAGCCATGGTTTAACTCTACAGGGGGATATAGCAAGGTATACATGCACTCAAGCTTTTTTTTCCAGCTCAACTTCTACTAGCCAATTTTCTCTCAAAGCAGAACAACACCCAGTGTATCACTACAGGAAACAAGGGGATGTAGTGATGTACATGTCAGAACGCACACACACACACACACACACGTTTGTGTTTTTTCTCAGTTTATCTTCTGCAAAGCCAACTTTCACCCATAGTATGATAACCCAAGCCATGGTGTATCACTACATAGTGATTGGTACACAATGCTAAGTTATGGTAGGAACAATGATTTATTGCTCTTTCATCTGATTTGACGGTTTCATGTTGAAACTAACTCAAAGGTGACTGTCCTCGTGACATTATAGACAGTATACTGCATGCTTACTAGACACAAGGTCATATTGGATTATTTTTATCACTGCAATCATACAAATGCTTTCAGGTAATTAGGAAACCTACTAAATAGTTCATAACTTTAATACATGTCGTCTTACTATGGAGATAAAATTATTACATTAATTAGAACTGATATTACAAACACTAACAGCAATATTGCAAAATTGGATATAAAGTACATGATCTTCATCTTAGTAGAGTACTCAAT
>NC_135554.1:20895591-20965591 GCF_964340395.1 Glandiceps talaboti
TCAACTCTGGGGTAATAGATAAAATAACAAGAACTTGTAAGCAAATACGAAATGAATTTGGTGATTTGCGTCATTGGCGTAAGCCAACACTGACAAGCTACCTACAGAAATTGTAAGACGATACAAAAAGGATGCTTTTACTTTGTACGAAGTAGCAGGAAATGAGGTAAACTGTAACAAGATTTGGATACAAATTAACAAGATTAACCGCAAAAAAGAGTATACAAGGACAAAGATGTCACCAGTTCAAAATGTCAACAATACAGTAAGTTAGTGACTTCCAAATTAAGTGGAGTCTTCTACACTACACAGAACTTCAGCTATGATTCAGGTCAAGGAGGCTGTGTCTCCTATCTTCCTACAAATCACAAGTATAGGCCAATATGTCTTGGACTTTCATAACACATATGGTCCCAGGGAGGAAGGGCTGGGTTGTACTCACATCAACAAGTCATTGAGAATGACATAGTGCCCGCTATGATTGGGTTTTAAGGAACATGAAAACTGCGCCAACAAAATGGCTGCCAGGCAGCCATATTGGATCTTATCAAGACAACAATGAATATGCACATGTATGTCATAGAACACTGTCCTAATACCAACTTTGAATGAGATCTGTTCAAGCATGTCTGAGTTGTGGCTTTGGACAGGGAAAATTCGCAAACAAAATGGCTGCTAGGCAGCCATATTGGATCGTATCATGAACAAATTGATGTGCATATGTATGCCATAGTATGTTGCCCCTGTACCAAGTTTGAAAAAAATTGGTCCAGGCATCTCCAAGAAATGGCTCCGGACGGATGGGCGGAACCCAATCCATACGTACCGTCTCGGACTTCGTCCGGTGGGGACTAACAAGCTAGTATATTGGTACATGCTGCCCAGGGAATTATTCTGTTTGGACATCAGAGTCTCAATCAGAGTACAATTTTTTTTTCATATTATGCTTCATTAAAAAAAAAAGAATCTCAGGAAAGAGGCACATATCCATGTTACATCATAACTGTAACAACTGGGTGTCAATTATTCATGTGTTGTCTTAATTGTTATTGTTCATGTCTGAGAAGGTGTGCACATTTTCTCTTTAATACAATAATATCCACATCATACCTATGATACTACACCCATAGCCCCTCCTCAATGACAGATGCCATGTTTCATGGGTTATGAATTTGTCATTATTATAATCGCATCAAACTTTATCCCATGTTTTGCAAGTATGAAAGTCATGCCTGGGTTATTGCGTGACTTTACGTGATATAGTGAGATTTTCTGGGCGACGCGACCTGACTGACGTCTAAGTCAGTAAAGGAATTATCATATACAAAAGAATATTGCTTCAAAGGAAATTACTCAGTTGCATATTGTGTTGGTACAGGGTCTATGCGACATCTAAGTTATATATATATTGAACCATCCATTGACCTTATCAGATTAATAATTTGATGACTATTTTTTCAATCTCTCCTTTCGAAGACTTCTCTGTGGGGCCCCAAAATAAA
This sequence comes from Glandiceps talaboti, assembly GCF_964340395.1. Classification (NCBI taxonomy): domain Eukaryota; kingdom Metazoa; phylum Hemichordata; class Enteropneusta; family Spengelidae; genus Glandiceps; species Glandiceps talaboti. The sequence goes on from NC_135554.1 coordinate 20,897,094, forward strand.
TTCATAACTACTAAATGCTCTTCTGATGAAGGTGTCCACAGACGTCCATCCTGTCTGTATATCACACTATTTTGACAAAATGCATTATAACTGGAACTCTTAATTCCTGCTGTTTGCAACAAGTGTTTTTACCCACAAAATGATGTCATATATAACAAGCCATTGAGAATGACATAGTCCCCGCTATGATTGGGTTTTAAGGAATTAGCACTACTCTGATCACGCAACAACACTTGTGAACCTAAATCAAACAGACTTAGATATGTTGTGTCTGCTTGTCGGACATGGAACATGCCTACAACAAGAAAGGATTATTCGGGTATGGGGGATCATATCAATATGAAAATGGATATGCAAATGTATGTCATAGAACACTGTCCTAATACCAACTCTGAATGAGATCTGTTCAAGCATGTCTGAGTTATGGCTTTGGACATGGAAAATTCACAAACAAAATGGCTGCCAGGCAGCCATATTGGATCATATCATGACGAAAATGGATATGCACATGTATGTCATAGAACACTGTCCTAATACCAACTTCGAATGAGATCTGTTGAAGCATGTCTGAGTTATGGCTTTGGACATGGAAAATTTGCAAACAAAATGGCTGCCAGGCAGCCATATTGGATCGTATCACAATGAAAATGGATATGCACATGTATGTCATAGAACACTGTCCTAATACCAACTTTGAATGAGATCTGTTCAAGCATGTCTGAGTTATGGCTTTGGACATGGAAAATTTGCAAACAAAATGGCTGCCAGGCAGCCATATTGGATTGTATCACAATGAAAATGGATATGCCCATGTATGTCATAGAACACTGTCCTAATACCAACTTTAAATGAGATCTGTTCAAGCATGTCTAAGTTATGGCTTTGGACATGAAAATTCACAAACAAAATGGCTGCCAGGCGGCCATATTGGATCGTATCATGACAACAATGAATATGCACATATATGCCATAGAACACTGTCCTAATACCAACTCTGAATGAGATCTGTGTGAGCATGTCTGAGTTATGGCTTTAGACAGGGAAAATTCGCAAACAAAATGGCTGCTAGGCGGCCATATTGGATCGTATCATAAAACAAATTGACGTGCATATGTATGCCATAGCATGTTGCCCCTGTACCAAGTTTGAAAAAAATCGGTACAGGCATCTCCAAGAAACGGCTGTGGACGGACGGACGGACGGACGGACAGACGGAACCCAATCCATAAGTCCCCGTTCCGGACTTCGTCCGCGGGGACTAAAAACTCTGCTTTGGTTACCTTTATACATTATCTTGAAGCGGCTCAGATGTCTGTTGAAAATTGCCATCACTTTAATATTTGGTAGTAGTTGGGATTTGATGATGTTCAACTATAACCAGAATAGCAATCTCATTTATTGTGAATGACATGTAGACAAACAAATTAGATGTGTGTGTGGTATGATTTTGACCTCTGTCTGCACTTAAATTAACCCCCAAGGATTTACCTGTCGAGTTGACATTTGGTTGACCCCATGGAATTTACCTGTTGGATAGTCATTTAACTAATGATGTGTGTGTATCTAACGATGACCATGATACCACCTGTTACAAGGTAATCAAAATATAGCCAACATTACCATATATACATGCATTAATCCTCTTTCTACCATGAATATTTGTTTGGACACAAAACAACCACAAGTTGGGAAACACAGGATTGATAGTCTCTGATGCCAGCGTGGTATCAAAACTTCTATAACGACAAATTTTAAGATTCAATGAAAGCTAGACAACAGGATTAATAAAGGTGTTTCAAATCCCACAAAACAGCATGGGATTTTTTGCATTTGTGCGACATGTTGGGGGGGGGGGGGGGAGACAACATTCCACGTATATAGGAAACCTCAGCTGGTGCTTCATTTACATAGTTGGTATAATTTATTTTGTCTTCACTTATGCTGTTGGTGCTTAATTAGCATATCCAAGTTCATAATACATATTACAAACAGAAGAAAATAACATTAAAACTTTGCATGAAATGTACAATTTATACTATGATAACTTGAATACGTGACCTGCCATCAATTAAGGCAGCCTTGTCACGTTTAGACTTGCTTCACTAATTACACACCTTCGAAGCTTCAGCCTCCCAGGGAGGCAACACATGTATTAATAACATAATAAGGAAATGATACTAATACTAATGTGTATGTCTCTCAAGGACTTGAACATCCATGCACAGATAAACAATGTTACAAACATTTCAGTTCATAAAGGAGATTCTCCTCTCTATTTTTCATTGCAAAATAAATAAATTAATGATGCTAAATTATTTAAATAAGTCAGTTACATTATCAGAATTCAAGACATAACATATCATACTAGCATGTTGAAATCACATCAAGGAAGAAGAAAAACAAACATACCAGAATTTTCAGTTGTTATCTTTTTCACTTTGACTAGATTTAGTAACTGTCCACATGCCTTTTGTGAATAATTAGCATAATTAATTTTTGCCAAATTTCTAAATCTTTGTAACAATAAGGTATAATGGCAAGATTCATATGAAACTGCACAGAAATATTCCCTATGACATTAGCTGTTATAATTTTCACATTGACTATATAGTTAACAAATCTCTCAACGTTTATGCTTACATAGGATTATTAGTTTTACCAATTCTAGAGGCTAAGTAACAAACAGGTGCTTAGTTAATTACATCTACCAATGAAGTTGGGCAGAGGCTAACGAGTATAAAGTTGGCGTCAGATTCAGATTCAGCTAGCGTCATATTGAGCATCAGATTCAGCGTCAGATAGCGTCAGATCCGAAGACACCCGACGGACTCCATCAAACCTGAAATAATACTGTTGAGACTACAGGGAAAGATTCCGCTTCACTTACTTGTTTGTTTGTTGGCACGATATCTCACAATGGTATGACAGAATTTTAGATGAAACTGTGTCGAAGATTATCTATGAGACAAAGACAAAATTACTTGATTCTGATCTGATTCCAGATATTGAATTTAGTGAAGAATTTAGTCAAGCCTCGGCATTACAAACATTAGCCACTGACTAAGTTCCAACTGTTGAGGGCGCCCTCAGTCTGGCAGCGATACATGCATCTACTCTACCAGTGTCCTCTCATCTTACACATAATACTTTCAAACATAACATAACACAATGATAAAGACATCCATGTGACCTAAGACATCCATGTGACCTACGACCTCAGGTAAATCTCACCCACAGTCAATAAATTTACCAACCGCTGACTTATTAGTAATCATGTACTTCAGGTACAAAGCATAGAAAAGAAGACACCTTGAGAATGAATATTTCTGGTACAGCTTAGCTTGAGACTTCTCTTGGTGTCGCCTCACCCTCACCAGCCTTGGGGAGTTGACTGGTGTGTGAGGGCACCCTGTCATGGTGTACTTTACAGACTATTCTACTGGTCTATTTACAGTAAAACATGTGACTTCCTGTTACAGTAGTTTTAATACACTTATCACTTTTGTTATCAGAAAAAGATAACCATATCATCATACACTGGTTTTTCAGACAAGATTACACAATGGATATGTCTGTCCTTAGAAGGGTGGAGAAACAGGGGCAACTATATAGCCAAGAAACTTGACTATTTGGCTGAACAATGGTGTTCACCAGATGAGCCACATGTGGGAGTCAGATACCCAAGTCCCTGGGCTAGGCAATTATTGATGTCCATAATAGTCTATAGGACAGTTCATATACACATACATTATTTACATACATACATACATACATACATACATACATACATACATACATACATACAAATTGTATTTGAATTATCATAGACAGTGGTCAATGGTATTACAAAGATTGCAAAGCCTTTCGATAACCTTACAAGGTGATTCATGGCAACATTGAGAGCGTTATTTTTTGTATAGTTTCTTAACATTTAGTATGTTGCTGACTGGGGTTAGGTTACACAGTCATGATCATAAATATACAACTCCTAATGTTATAAACCAAGTGGACATCCATCCAACAAGTGTCAGGGTTGCATGACATGATACAGCGATTATAATGTACTTGCTCTACTATGGAGTACATTCTTCACAGAGGTTTGTTGTTATCCATATGGTTACTACCATGTAACAGAGATTTGAGGACACCCATATTGCTCCTACTATCAGACTTGTGCACTGACCGTAGATGACACATAGGTCAACTAGGTCGTATTTCCTATGTACTGAGAATTGTTACCATTTGCTTGTAATTTGTACAGCTTACTACAATCACTACATACAATGTCTATAACTTAGGCAAAAAAAAAAACTGCAGAGCCAATCATGAACAAGCGAATGACATCTGCCCCACATACATACTTGCTTTAAAGTACTAAATAAAAAGAACAGTAAATGCCATAAATAGAAGATTGAGTGACAGGTTTGACAACAACAACAACAACAACAACAACAATTTGCATCATCGCACCACTTCAGACAAAATGTCCTAACCAGAAACAATTCTTTTTTTTTTGACCTTACATAATGTGACACGCATCATATCACTGAATAAAAACACATTCACCACAAATATGACCTAGATTTACACTTCATCCCTTGCTGTGACATATATGTAATAACTATACACACCGCAAACATATGCAATTAATACTCATGTAAACACTTGGTGTGTCCTTTGAATGACCTTCCTTTATGAACAGTTAGTACAATGCTACCCAACACAGCTAAGAGACTGTAGAACTTAGAAAACATTTTGTAGACACATCCATGAATCCAACTACCATTCATTACACTTCAAAGTTAGTTTTAATATTTTAATTCCCAACTAGCCTAGTCTAGTTCCTATACAACATGTTACGCTTACTACCATCACCACTCACATATGTATAGGAAAAGTCCTTATTCTAATTTCTAGCACAGAAATCTGTGCTACCCCAGCTGAGCATAGGGTAAAGGACATACGTCAGTAGTAATCCATCACAAATTAACAGGCAGTTGCAATTGGTTAGTTCCTTTAGACAATTGCTCATTAATATTCAATTAGTACAGCTGTTTTGTCAAACCTTGTTGACCTTCTTTCTAGGACCAATATGCTAATGTCCAACCGAACTCCACCTCTCCAGTCTGAAACTGAAATCACATGGAGGAGCAATAACATCATCACATTTATATATATGAACACAGTCGGCGGTAGCACAGATTTCTGTGCTAAAATAAGGACTTTCCCTATACGTGGGTGGAAATGATGGTGGTAATCGCAACGCATCGTATAGGAATTAGACTACAACTAACCAACCAGCCAATCAATCTACATTGATTCATTATGCTATCATTTCATGTTTATATACTTTGATACACTTCTGTACATGATTTACAACATTGGTAGCAGACAACAGTAGTGAGTATTGCTATGAATCACACAGTTTTATCAATTTATTGTCAGAATGAATTTCACCCACAATGTTGATCAAATCAATAGCTTGGAAGCTATTACTCTGTCTGCAAAGACGTGAACAGCATAGCAAATTAGCAGTAACATACAAGTCATACTATACATAATAGACTTTGTCCTGCTTGCAAACAGTAAACTCTAAGCTCCTAGAAGGAGAGGGACTATGTCGAAATCTAGCCCTGACTTATTCCGTCTGCAAGCAGGGCTAATATAGACTGTAAGATAGGTCATGTTGTTCAGCCTATCAGGCTTCTTAGTGGTAGCTGATAGTGTGGCACAAATGTATAGAGGTTACTACATATAGGACATATGCTGCCTTATCAGCCACCAGTTGAGATGAAAGGGTGACATGGCAAGAGATGTTGTATGTTTACAGACTAAGACCTGAATGTCTTTATAAGGATGTACTTCTAGACTGGTACAAATCAAATACTCTAGGAATCCGGTCTAACTGTGGTGAGACAACAAAAAGTCACCTCTGTGAGGTCTACAAAGAATTACATTGTATTAGGAACATCCTGTTCCAGTGAACAAATCTTCGTGTCCTAAAGTAGAGTCACTTGACATCCCATACTACAGGCCGTAATTACACTAGAGTATGCTTAGTCCGAGTTGACAATTTAATTGAGGAAGCCTGCTCAGGTACTACGTTAGCTGGAAACTGCACTCATTATTTAACTAAATTTAAAAGAATTACAACTGATAGAGTGTCTTCTTGGCCAATTTGCTACACCGCAGGTGCAAAGCAATGTTTTGTGACACTAGGGTGTTACCATATTTCTAGCCTAGCCACTTGGTCATGAGTCAACATACCGACTAGACTAGACAGTTCGGGCCAACCACATTTACAAGCCAGATATTCAAGATAGTCAAGTTTCTAGGCTATGACTCATATGGATTGTCAGTTTTATCATTGTGACCCACAGCAACAAAAAAATTGACTTTAACTGCAAAAGAGGGTGACATTCCCTTCATGTAGGCTAAGATATATTGTACATGTACATGTACGTGTATACACTGGAGAACACAAACACTCAGTTTCAAGGCTGTCCTGTTGAAATGGGACCTTTGAGATTTTCTAGAATGTTAGTTCTAGGTCTTCAACATACAAGAATCCTACACTTCCGGTTTACTTTATTATCTGTTACACAACTCTCAGTACACATGATAATGTCAAAACTATCAAGTTACCATACTGATACAAATCCTGTATAAAATCTATCATTGGCTCATTATAAAACCTCCTTGGCTGTGATTGGACAAAGACAACTCACAACTACACTTAAAAAGTCATGATAGTTGTACATGTATGCATACCATCTCTTATTTATCTACATACTTGGCTTGCACCATTCCAATAGTTTATCATTTCTCTGAAATAGTACCCAAATATTCAGTATTGTACATCATTACATGGCATAACTAAATACTCAAAACAAATACCAGGTTTGCATTCATGTCATTCTGTAGTACTTTGCCAGACATTTCTGAAGAGAGATTGCGAATGTTGAGGTGGTCTACAGTGATTGATTGACAACAGTGACGCTGTTAGGAATGATCACACAATGTCATACAAGCTCAATAAGTGAACATCATTCGTTTAGAAAGGGGGTGTCGGGTGTCAAAGCAATTGCTGAACTTCACTTTCGCACTTCTAACCAAGTTTCAGAGGAAAACTTCCACTCCTTCAATGATAACATCTTCTTTATTCACAACTGAGATGTTGATAAGTTTATAAAAAATGATTACTAATGTGAGATATGGTGCTGGGTCGCTGGTAGTATTTTTTTAGTGTGTTCACAATCACGTTTTTACATTACATCGCTCGTAGCAGTGTGACAGCTACAGTTTTCATCATAGTTTACATCCTATACGTTTGATGAACATTTGATGTCGCACTTGTGAACATTCATTTAGGGTGAGGGGGTTTTCACCTAAACGAAGGATGTTTGTTTGTTGAGCTTGTGCAATATTGTGTGATCATCCCTTACAGAATAACAAAAAAAAACACCAGTTGGCAAATACTGCACTTCTTTCAAGATTACAACAGAGTCTAGTCTATAACTAAATGTTTCTTACAGGCATGGATATTCAAGCCATTTGTCGCTGTGCATGGATGACCTCCTCTACACAATAGAAAGCTGACATCACTTGCCATTTTGACTCCTAAATTGTACACTACCATTACAAAGTAAAGACATGTAACTAAACTTAGCCATAACTCCGGATGTCAAATGAAACACTTACATATTATTACATGTAATACACTGACTTCAGCCTCATTATAGGATCTATTTTGGGCTTTCAAACAGAAGGTATGCAATTTACATAAACGACATGTGTATGATGCAAGACCATGTAGATACCTCAACTGCTAATTTAGTCATACAAAAGAAAAAGGACTCTATTTCACTACATGTCTATTTCCACAAACAAAATGGCACTCCTTTCACTACACACCAAAACTATCGTTTTCATAAAATTCAACTCTCTCTATGCCACCTTCAATGAATACACTGATTTGTAAACTGATACTAACATAGATACACTTTAAAGTGTCAAGTACGCAGTGTATACTTGAGACAGTTGTAAAGGGATGAACAGCCATACCATTGCACTCTTTATCAATAGTGCAAGGACTGTTTATGCACTGGTCAATGGAAGTCACCACAGTTGTATACACTATATTATATATATAAATAATACATGACAGCTTGTTGAGTCGGTCAACAAACTCCTATCATAGCATGCATAGCTAAACTCCGGTTATTTGGATATTTCAAAGGGGCATGACAACAAATCACATTTGTGTTTTTGTGGTGTCTTTTGTAATTGTTTATTTGGTTGGGTTTTTTTTGGTTTTTTTGTTCTTGATTTTTTTTTTTTTTTTTTTTTGGGGGGGGGGGGGGGGGGGGGATGGGGGGTGTACTTTTTGCTGCAAGTACTTATTGAAGCATAACTGGCCATCACTTGATGTATTGAAATTGAATAGACTTTTTAACTCAAACCAACTTTATTTAAATATACATTTGACATAACTTATACTAGATTAAAATGTGCAGGAAACCCAAATGCTAACAATGCAGATAATGTTTAGTGCTGAATAGAAGACAATACTAGTAATAGTTTAGTTTACATATGAGGTTTTATGTAAGATTTTCACCTGAGTAGAAAAGGTTTTAAACAATCTCAGCTTGCAAAAGTTTTAACATTAAGAAAATCATAAATCATGTATATTTGGTATCATGTTGCTCCATAATAACACAACTGTGATTTGTAGAGGAAAAATACCCAAGTACTTAACAAAAACCATCCTTTTTTACTTGAAATTTCCCTTATAATTGTATTTCAGATTCCTGAACACTGAAACCAGAAATGGAAGACGAGTTATATTTGAGTCACTTTACACAAAGTTACTGGTCCTTATCTATAATATTACCACAAACAAGCACGAGTATTTTTTTTATTGTACACGTACATGTAAAGTACTGATTTACATTTAGTTCAGGACAGTTTCCTGGTTTAAAAGGTCCACATAACTTCAATTGTATTTCACAATAGATGTGCCATTTGATTTCTGCATTCAATACGGAACAAAATATAAATAAAGGTCTGACAGTGACAGTTCTATTTTTATTACTTATCGAACTTCTAAGTTATATTCACTGCACGGCCAACAGGTCAGTACTTAACAATCTGCAACTATTTAACCAGCATTGATTTTACAAGTAGATGTAGTTCCTGGTTTAAAGGTCCATGTCAGGTTAAGACAAACATTTCAGCAGACTTAGACAATAGGAAAATTTGGTCCTAATCAAAAGAACGAGCCTAGGTAATCCTTCTATGGGACAATCACACAATGGCTCACAAGCTCAAGAATGAACTTCAATCATTTAGGGGGGGGGGGGATCGAATGTTGCACTTGTGAACATTCATTTAGGGGAGGGGGTTTGTCCTAAACGAACAAAAGTTGTCTACTGAGCTTGTGTGACACGATCATCCCTAAAATAGTACTGCTGTGACATCCTGGGATTGAGTTATTGATCTTTAAGATATACAGGCATAATAAATTGAACAGGCTATAATAATAGTATAAAACAGATCCATATAATTAATAGAGCTAGCACAGGTAGTAAATGTAAATACATGTACAGGTCACACACACATGAATCATCTAGAACATAGCACACAGACATGTCTTGGTGTTAGCACAGGAATACATCCAGTATAAGTAGTAAGTACATGTAATCTTACTTGTACTATTACGTAATGAAACATTTGTTTTCCTCACTATAGAGAAAGCACGGTGTTAGAACCATCCTGCAACCAAGACCACCATACTTGGCACGTTTCTGCTCATGTTTCAAAAGTGTTCTACCATCTTTGAAGTTAGTAATCTTTGAAACAAATACAAATACTTCCACATGAAGAGAAATGGCTGAACCACACAGCCATGTGTGCATATATGTCAGATTATAAACATGCCAGAGTACATGCATGTTTCAATGCTGACTACATGAACACAACATGCTGATTATGCAAATCAATATTGGTATGCAAATTATTATGCAAATTAGCCACCTTCTTTGCAATATTACTAGACGAGAACACTGGAACGTGGATATAAATGTTGCTACTTTTACTCTGTCTTGCTTGTTTGGATGAATAAATAAATACCATTACCAATTATGCTGAGACTGTCAACAGTTGTTTGTGCCTTTTTTGCTATGTTTTATCTAAAACTAAAGATGTCACCTTGCTCCGATCTGGAGCAATACTGGCGTACAGTACACAGTGCACTCATTTCTAGCAGTATAGGATTGGCTTACATTTGTACTTATAAATCCTCTAGTCTTATCCAAGCAAGATCACATGTCCCTGTAGGATTAAATATTTCAGGAAGAAATCTTGGTTTACACAGCTTCGTGAGATATTAACACCTAGAGATGTTTGGTTTTCAAGAACAACCTGACCTTTACTACAACACTGTTCTGAAGGACACCAAATACATCAGTGTACCATCACAAATATATGATCTATGTAACACTGTCTGACTTCATCCATATTTATGCAGGAACAGGATGTTTCATTTCTGCTGAATCACATTTCCAGGGTTAGCAATAAAAAGACAATTTGTAATAGTCTGGGAATACACATGTAAAAAATCATTCCCGGTTTTTTAGGGTAACATTTTGTATTAGGACAACATGGCTTCTAGACTATATTTAGCAATACATGTACATACCGAGATATTTAGACTTGGTCAATCATATAATGTTGAATTATACATAAATGGACAAAATAAAATAAATTTCCAAAGTTCACCACCTTTTTTGGCCTTACTGTAATATTATACACTGGCAGTTTAATAATATCGATTTTCAATAATCACAGACATAATCTCCTTAGCTTTTATAAATTTCAATTTTTAAACATACACCACACGCTGAAGGTGGTACAATAATCCCAAGTCTTGACGCATGACAAGATCACACATGTAAACACCAGAATCAGGAACATTGTATCCTGGTACCACCAACCCTGCATGCCCATGTTCCCCCCCCCCCCCACCACACACACACACACTTGCACCTGTAACCAAGACTTCACAGTCAATGTCATAGTTACTTCATATTCTATGAGATATCCCATCCCTACAGTCCTCAAATCATTGTAAGCATGGTTCCACTGATGATGCTAATACTGTGATAAACCATAACTCATCTATCTATCTATACAGCATCTCTATCATTTTGGTTGTAACCACAACTTCACTACCACTGTTTGACAGACCACATAATGTACCATTAATGGTTAATTACATTCCAACACCCTGATCCCCTCTCTCAGTACAGTAGCAATATAGCATTGTATCCACCATACCATACCATACCACACTACTTAAGTGCTACTGTTGATGGCCAACATCATGTTCTGCATGTATTTATTAGGTCATAACACCCTATAACACAGTAACTTAGTGATGGGATGTGTCACCTGCCATGGACAGCCTTGACCTTTGACAATCACAGCATCCCTTACAGTGTTGACACTGTATAATTACTTCCACATTTTCTTCCTTCATAGCCAATGACAGGACGACTTTTAACATACCAGGACAGGAGGATGGATTCTGTTTATAGTATGAAAACTATACAGCTGCTTACCTCTGGCCAGTCAGAATATTAAAGATACGTGTATAAAACCTTTCAAATTTTTTCACATATTGTAATTCTGCTTAGATCACAATCAGGCATCAATCAGACCTGTATGACATTCATTTCCTATTCCATTCAAAGTATAGTTATTTTTTAACGACACCACTTCTTTCCAAAACAGTTTCTGCTTGGACTTTTTGGTATGAATGAATAGATGAACAAACACTAGATGACTAAATAGCTTCAGTTCAGGAGTGGAATGATGCTGTCAAGGAATGCCCTAATGTTGTCACAGTATGCTACTTACTAATCCTAGTAGCCATATGCATACATGCTGTGTACTGTAGGCTGTTCCAAGGTTCCACATGTAAACATGTGGAATTATGAATAGATTCTATCGGTGAATGTTCTCCGTAGATTTCTTTGACAAGACTGGCTCAAGAGTACAGTGACACCTTCTGTGGCTGTCATTTAGACCATGAAGTGCTAATTTGGGATCCAGTGGATGTTTTGATAATCATATCAATTAATTATTCTATAATAATGAAGTAGCTTGGAGTATGATTTTTATTTATCAAGAGCTGGGGACACTACAAAATTACAATAAGTTTCTAGTGCCCATGTTTCTTTGACTCAGAAAGAATTCTGCATGGTACAGTGTGGTAAATTACCATATGCATGAAATGCAAATATTGTTTCACTCTTTAAATGAATGTTTATTATATCCTCCTTCTCCCTAGGGGGTATTTGTTTGTACACAACTAAGAAAAAGTTGGGAGAAAGAGGATAAAATCCTCTATTGGCAGGATGGGTAGAGATCTTTCATTCCTAAGCTTGTACTTGTTATAGTCCAGTTCTCGGCACACAATTCATCAGCTAGCTATGGTGGAAAAGGTATGTTACCATTGTGTATGGCTGCCACCAAATACTATCCCAGGATATCATAACTGAAGGATATTGAAAGCTTTCCCTACAAAAGGAAGTATTCTTTTGGAATTTGTTCTATCTAGGCACTACCACCCACTACCAATCAAGCCAAACATGCTCTGGGGAGTGGGGGTGTGGGAGAGGGGGGGGGGGGGTCTCTTGTACAGGTGTAACATTTTAGTATTCATCATAATTTTTGTACTTTTTGTATATCTATATTAATCTACATGTACAACATGTATAATGCACAAAGTTTGACATGTCATTGTGGATTCATTTACCACTACATGCTAAATCAGATATAGCTCTGGAAATAAGGGCTCCGACAACTCAGACACGTGTTTGTTCAACTCTGCTATGGACGGTTTATAAGATATTTTTTTATTCTCTGGGTTTTTGATAGCGAGGAACAATATAACAACGGAGATGTGTCAGTGTTACAAGACCATGTTTCCAGAATTAAATAAGACACAATAGACATACACACAAAACCAGCTACTAAGTAACAAATACAAGTATATCTACCCAGATTATATAGTTCTAGCGTCATTTCTTACCAAGCTGAAGTTGTTACAATAGTTGTTATTCAGGTAAATGGTACCTTAGGCTCCAATCATTGCCAGAGTCCTCTATAAATCTACTATACTAATACAAAGATCCAGAATAATGACATCCCTATAATGAAGTGTAGATTCCATGACACAAACCGAAAGACATTTACAAGTACCACTATGTCCCATTGATATGTATATCAACCCTATACACTAGGGGTTATATCTTTTGTGTGTTCTTACAGCTTTGCATTATCTGTATGTTTACAAGTCTCTTTAATTACCTGATGAGGTTTTACTGACAGACAATGGAAGATTAGTGACTGCTGAATGGGTCATCATACTTTGACAACAGAGATGTGATTTAATTTCTTTGTTTGGCTATACTGTGCATCCAAAAAAAAACAAACCTAAGTCTTGAAGACTTTATTTATTCATGTCTGGGGTACGACTGCCTTACAACAAAGTTGTTGTTATTGTTGCCATGGCAACAGAGACCTGGGACCTAACTGTTGTACTAATTATGTTTGCAACATTGTTGTTGTTAAGCTGAAATCCAAATGTTCTGAAATAAATATATTGACTCCTGATGAAATGATAATAATATTGTGGACTAGGGGGATAGAATTAAATATCTTCATCATATATGGTATTAGTTAGAGCATAGACCTGTGGGTGGAGGGTCTATGGTTAGAGGTTACAGCACTAAAACATCACTCATACAAATGTCTCTGAGCCAATCATACTCATTCTGCCCTTGTTTTGTTGCTGACCAATCAGCAATTCAACATTTACAATAAAATGGGTTAAATGAAATAATAAAAGCCAGCATGATTGATAACATGGTTGAAATCTTAACAAATCAGATTATGTTGCATGTCAATTGCCATATTCTACAAATTAGCGGACTACTGTGGCTAATACCACAATCAATAACGTGTCTGGATATAAGATGAAGAAAACTGTTAAACAGTTCATCATCATCATGATGACATTTTGATGGTCATTTGGGAAAAACCAGACATGATTATTAAGTACATGTATGTTTGTCCACACAAATCATGTACTCATGTTTAGCATGCATGACGAGTTACTACTGTTTTGGTCGGTGTCTGTGTATTAGTAAAAAGAAAAACAGTTTACATTAATCAGCACAACTCTGGAACTTTCTGGGGACCACACATCTGATATAATTTTGATCCAAATCACAACTTCTTTAACACTCTCTATTCAAAACCCATATCTGCCAAGCCAGCTATACAACAACTCTGTGAATGATTATTTTGTCACAAGAAAAACTTAACTCACATAATCCCATTAGTATCCATATAACAATCATATCACATGATGGTATTGGCTATTCAATGAATTTTTACAAAGCAAAAACACTGACAAGCATCTCCCACATAAAAAAAATAATTAAAATATAAATCATATCCAATCACCCACGGTAAGCTAAAACTAAAACACCACAGAGACTAGACACTGATTTAAAGTAACAAAATGATAACAAATATCCATAAGTTGTCTGTGATCATTTGAGATTTTATTTCCTCAAACATTTTGACCATATAAGATCATGGGTAGGAATTATGACTCACTCAGCAGTATCTTTATCTTCTCCAAATATAGAATATAAATTACCCCAACTGGGAACAATATTACCTTTGGTAAATTGTCACCTACATAATTGGTTTGCACCACATAGAAAAATAACTACAGAAAGTCACGACCAGCCTTTCACTTGAGAGTCACGACCAACCTTTCACTTGAGAATGTCGATATAATTCTATGACAGTGATTCCCCATTGCTTTGACTTGCTAAAACTTTGACAGGTTAATGCCAACTTAAGTTATCTTTTGGTTTTCATCTCTAAATCACTAAAAATTGTAACACCGCCTACATAATCACACATCATTTTATTGTACATTGTATTGTAATTGAATTATTTAACCAAGAAGAAAAGAGTTTAAATCATAGAGGGGAGAGAGTAAAGAGTCACTGTGTAAAAGAGTACAGAATGTCTGTACAGAGTGTTTGTAACAGGAAATGAATGGATATAGAAACTGAAATTTAAAATATGATAGTGTACTGATATAGTGAGGATACATGTATATAGACATGACAATGAATAGGATATACAAAAATATACACAAGTGTAATTATGTATACTGAAAGTATCACTGCTGTATGAAATTGACACCAGGAAATAAACCACAAAATTAGCATTATTAGACCACCAGTAGAACCTCTATTCATGAGCAAGTGTTACATGTGTGTGTGTGTGTGTGTGTGGGGGGGGGGGGGGGGGGGGGGGTTATCATTTATGGTATACTTAAAAGTCATGGTCAAGTCAGTGTTCTCTCTCAACAAGGTAACAAGAGTGCTATGCCCTCTTGGAATCTGAGCAATTCCTAATAGAATGAAAATCACTCGTGTCCATTTTATGTAAACATTGTGGCCACCTAAGCCATCAGACCTTAGCTGCAATAATTGCAGCATTTGCTATGATTTTGAGGGGGTTTTTTCTTTATTTTTTATGCTTTTTTCATTTCAATGTTTAACTGGAAGCAAACACTACAATTCCTGCTGAGCAAACTCAAATAGATGCTGAAAACGTGAGCGAGATGACGTCAGCATACTACCCATTTCAAAATGCTGCGTGTGTTGCGACTTTTGCCGATTTTGACGGGATTGGGGTACCTCTGAACATTTCTTGGGTCTTGAAGGCTTTGTATTTAATATCGGCGCTAGGAAATGTCCAATTTTTTGGCAGGTAAGGCGTAAATTTAGCAGAAAAATCAACCCAACTTTATCATTCAGATCTGAATCACTTCAGTCTATTTGTGTTAATGTTACACAAATTGTAGCGTTTGCTTCAAGTTAAACATCGGAATGAAAAAAAAGCACAAAAACAGAAAAAAAACCTCAAAATCATAGCAAATGCTACAATCATTGCAACTAATCAGACCCCAGATGTTCTCCTGGTCTCCAACCACAAAGTACAGAAGGTGTCATTCATTGGTGGCTGAGTCCTCTTGTAAAATAATTCTAAGGACAACAAAACAAGTGTTTATCTAGACTCGTCTAGCACAGTTAACCTATAAATTACTAGACACATTAACCAGTTAAACCTGTACAGTGACATCCAGTACAAGTAGTATTTGTTGTCATACATGAATTCTACTAATCTGTAGTACTTAGCTGTTCTATTTGTGCCATGGCATCTCCAAATTTCCTATCCTTGTAACAAGAACCCTGTATTGGTATGCATTCATATTCCTACATTGTATTTCTAGAGGTGTTTTACTAACATGGAGTAAATCTAAAAATTTCTTACTACACAGTGACTTCACTAAAGAATCACAGTCAGTCATATTGCAGATGACCACATGACCAGTCCTAATCTTGCATGAGTTGAAGGACTATTTGAATCAAAGTCACTACAGTACAGCCCATCACTTTGGTGCTTCATACATGTACATGTAAATTGTCTGACCCTGTCTAAAACATGACCTTGTTTTTTTCATTGCTTCAACTAGGTGGTGCCATTTTTAGATTTAATGGCAGTTATGCATTAGCATTTCACTTCCTGTGTACATTCATAAGAGAATTGTAATAAAATTATGGGTTATGGTTAACATGTGATCTCATCATTGTAATATGTCATTGAGTAAAACATAGAATTATATTACATGTACTAACAGTCACAATCGTCATTATTGGCAAAGTCATAAAATAAATGTCACATTGACGCCTGCTCCCCCTAAATGAACGAAGTCCTTTTTTGAGCTTGTGTGACATTGAGCAATCGTCGTTTAGAATCACATTTGAGATCAATGGAAATACATGCACTGAAGACCAAGAAGCAGACCATGATACAATAATCAATATTCGATGTTCATACTTAAGTACTACAGTATACATTGTTTTTATATATCCAGAGGTCTTTGTTGATGTCACACATTCACGCGCACCACTAATTTTGCTAAAAGTACAGTGAAAAAATGTTCATGATATAATGTGTTTACATACACTTGATACCACTCTGACAGTGTCACATAGTGTGTCACTTACAATGACATAACTAAGTACTGTATGCAGAAACGCTTTTATGGTGGCTTCAGAAATCATTTATGTTTACACATAGACATCTGCATCATTTCAATGTACAAGCATGCTACTCAGGTAATCAAGGTCTCAGTTTACTACGATTGACACAAACCTCTGACCACTATTTAGTGGTCTGAGCACAAACTAAAACTAGTGTGTTTCATTTGGTAGAAACACAAGTGCGTGATAATGGGGTGCCTCTGTTGTGTGAATCTTATCACCCTGTAATGACAGTGTAAACATTGGAAGTCACCAAAAACTGCATTCTGCAAGATGACATGTCATGATCACAAATGCCACCCTACTGTGAGTACAATAAACCAACATAACTTATTTCAACATATATCACAACAATAGCTTTAGCATGAAGGTATACATCCATCTCTAAGTAAAACTGTGGTCTGTAAGATACAGACATTCCTGCCACGCTATCAGCCAGCACTTATTAGAAGCCTGGTATATGTAGGGTTGAACAACACAGCATATCTTACAGGCTAAGTAAAACGAGACCTAGATTGTCATGGAGTACAGTATTGAGACTGAAAATAAATTCTTGCTGATAGCTTGTTTTACTAGAAGACAAGGTCAGAAGCAAAAATCTCTTGGTCAAACTATAATGGTCTCTGGGTAATAGTATGGAGTATACTGTCAACAAAGTTTAAAAGCCTATTGTGTCTCTTTTATCTCTTGCCATCAAAACAGATAGACAGACAGGCATACACAGACCAACAGACTGACAGATGGACTGACAGACATACATGTACAATACAATACATACATACATACATACATACATACATGCTAGTATGTTCATGTACATACTGATATACAGAGACAGACAGACAGACAGACAGACAGACAGACAGACAGATAGACAGACAGACACACACACACACACACACACACACACACACACACACACACACAAACTAAACCACAACAGAAGTTTTATGTCTACATGTATGACATACATTCATTGATGCACACATGTAAGTGGGCGTGTGTACCGTAAACATACACACATTACAATTTACAAACATCCATGCATCCCGACACACATCCTTACCTATTGGTGAGCCTCCAAAACCAGAATCATCATTGACAGAGTCGTCTACACTTGTTGTCTTGGATGGACGACGAGGTGGCAATGGTCTCTGTGCTGGTGGTGGCGGCAGTGGCAATGCACTACTCATTGACAAATATTTAACATAAGTTCCGGGGAAATGTCCGACCTCTTCTGTCCTTTCATTCAATCCCTTCAACCAACAATTTGGTTCTTCAATCGATCCGTCAAAATCGGGTGAGCTTTGGGGATTATGAACTTTAAGGATATCCCCTTTGTGAATCTCGATGTAACTTTGATCAAAATTCTCCCGTAAAAAGTCACTCACTGCTTCATACCGTACTATGACAGCCATATTCGATTCACAACATGTAACACGTTATAACATCGACTCAACTTCCTGTTCAGTCCTCGCGGTAGAATAGCTGCTTTCAGAGAGTGCAACTGTTTGAATGTCAGAAATGCTAAGCTCACGCTTTAAGTAAGGTGCGTGATACACGACAAAACTATAAGTTGAAGGTTGTATACCTTTAGAATTGTCTTCCAAACTTTTAAAAGAATACGATCGCACTTCTGCACTGGGGTGGAGGGTGACTCACAAATCAAAATAGTCGCAGATGAAACACGCCTGTGTATTCCTCTTGCAAAAAAACTACTCCTGTTCTTTTAAATGTACATTATTTCAATATTTCACATTTCTCTCCGCAATGAGACGTGTCAAACAGGACTACGAACGACACTCCCAAAACACTAATATAGTTGAAGTTTACTTGTTGAATATACTCTAGATGCAACGTTCTTTACAGCACTTCCCTGCCGCCATTGCTTCACGACACACACGTCACTTCGGTGCACAACCAGCTAACATCCCGTCAAGATCGTCAGGTCATATTTTCTTCTCGTGAAGAATCCCGGTATTAAATTGGTGTATCGTTATCCTTTAGTAATCCTGCTATACTACAAAATGCTTGACACAGAGAGAAGAGAGTGAGAAGTTTGAAACTGTACGTCTATCAGGAAGTCAAAACTTTGCATGGACAGGAAATGCCCGGATTCGGAAACATGTGAAAAACAGACATGCGTGAAAATTATTCATGAGCGCCACCACCGACATGATGATGCCAGGAAAAAAGTGGTATACAGAAACGTCCCCGACAAAGATTTTTTTTAATGTTACGTGGTTTATAGAGTATCCGACTTAAAATGGCCATATGGATGAAAACTGGCTATTTACCTTGGATATTTAATTTATAAAACTACTCTGTTGTGTTTTCCTACGTGGAAAAACAATTTGAAAGAACATAAATCAAGTCATTGTTTGTAACTAAAGAAATTGCAAAACATTGAAAATGCGTAAAAATTTATGTTATTGTGCAATAACACTTTTACATACTTTATGGTTTTTTACAACTAAATACTGAGTGACAAGAAATGCCTTGGCATATGCTCTTTGACATTGATTTTCCAAGTAGAAAATAGTAGAGTTATTTTATCAATTGTAAATAAAAAATATATAGCCAATTTTCATCCATATGGCGGCCATTTTTAAAAACTTCCTAAAAAAAAAAAGTGAAATGAACAAAACTATTATAAAATATCTTTACAAGTCATTGTACCCAAAACTTTGTACCCAATTACTTTGATAACAAAAAAAAATTCTAGTTGATATCATAAATACTAGGTATCTAGTAATTTTATATATGACCTCTTTACTTTTGTTTTCATTCACTTTTCTTTGTATTTTGCTTGATTTTTGTAGTAAAAGTTTGTGTAAACTACAAATACATGTTGTGGTTACTGCATGGGCAGGACAAACACACACACACAAAAAAGACTGACATGAGGGTATTTGATGCATGCGCTGACCAGAAACATTTCTTGGGGGGTGGGGGGCTAATATTGTAAACAGGTTTCAAGATACTGTAACCTTGTAGTCTATTGTTCAAGACCCACTCCAAAAAAGTACTGTAAGCTAGATCACAGACAAGGAAGTGGCTAGATTCAGATTCATAATGCGCATCCTCATTCTCACACATGATCAAGAAGTGCAGTTTATAATTCGTATTCGTTCAAGGTTGATTACCATATTTGCATTGAATCATAAAGTAATGATACAGGAGTGTGCAAGTGTGGAGTGTACTCTGGGTATTTGCTTGTCATGTTCTCTTTGGTCATATTTTCCGAGAGAAGTTAGAAGATTTTAGAGCAGCAGACAGAATGAATACACAGGAGGTGTTAGTGTACATACCCTGGGTACCTCCACAGACATCAAAGGGTTCAGTTATTTGCATTTGTTTATCCAAAACAGTAAATTTTGTTAAAATATAACTGTGTGTTCACGCTTGTGCGTTTAGTTTCATACAGATACACAATAAGATTTTCCACATCATGCTACAGAGAAAATACTGATAGTATGTGTACACACACCAATGACAATAATCACTGGTTCATTTGTAATAATTAGATGTTATTCCCCTATATTTTTCTTCGTTAAGCTAAGGAAAATATGAGTGCCCTATTAAAGGGGCCTTTGTCACTACGAGTAGTGACAACCCTTAGGTCAAGAGTATTTTCCAGCTGGAAGAAGAAAAATATTGGAGAATAACATAATTATACCAGCACCAGTAATATCAAAGAAAAATCGGGGGAAGTTATGGCAATTTTGAACGTATTGACTCATTTCGAACACAACAGAATCAGTGATGTAGACACTGTGTTGTGCCATAGTGTTGTCGTGATGTAGAGTAACCAGAGTATATATTCCATATTTTTTTGTTAAACTTGGTAGTTATAGATCAAAATACAGTATTTGATGTTGTGCTTACGGAAGAATTAACAACGACTCAACCTGGAAGGATCTTGTACTCCAAACAAGTGTAACATAGTATCATTACAGGCATTGACAAGTATTTATTGTTAGCTGTACTTAAAATACCAGTTTTCAAAATAATACATTTGTACTTAGCTTTCAATTAAAACTATAACCAGAATAATGAATTTAAATCAACTGATTGTTATTTTTATCATAAATATTAGGTATCTAATAATGTTGTAAATATGACATTTCTTGCAGATTTGTCAAAACATAGAAATAAGACAGAAATTATACAATATTTAATAAACAAACTGAAGGTAGCAACAGAAAAATTGAAAATTTATAAATACCAAAAAAAAAATAACTTGTGTAATGCTGGGCATAATGTAAAATAATATTCTCCCTTTTCAAAAAACATTATACACTTATTACCTTGCCATATTCGGGCACTAGTTGACATCATATTACCCCTTGTGCTGTTATACAGCAACTATTTCCTGAAGCTGCAAGTCGAGGGAAATAATTGCTACATAATGGTACAATGGGTAATATGATGTCAACTAGTGCCCGAATAAGGCAAGGTAATAAGTGTTTTATAATATTTCATATTCTCAGGCACATAATCTTTCAATAGTCAAAGCAAATCACTGAAAAGACTCAGATGGTACATGAATAGTACCCTAGGGAAAATAAAATATTCCTCGCTCTATGAAAATTGAGGTCAGTATGGGTCACTAGTCCATAACATATGACATGATCGAAGCCAATCACTGAAGACTGTATGAAAACGATGTGATATAAACATGTGTACTATACTACAGTAATAATCATTTGCATATATACTTTTTACCTGACACAATGTGAAGATACAGAAATGTTACACAGTTAATATCCATCTATCTATTTAAGCAAAGAGGTGTGTGCATCACCCCGGTCTGTGTTAGTCTCTCTATGGCTACCAAACATTTAGAGAGTCAGCTTATTTTTTTATGGAAAATAGAAAAAAGTTCAGAGGTTAAACACTGCTGATTATTACCCTGGTTTAGATGAGTGCCTGGGGCGGGGCGGGGGGGGGGGGTGTACTCCAAAATTATTTGGATATGTGCCACCCGAATGGGTAATTTTTTCATGAAATCCCTAAACATGAGTCAACTTTTGGTTCGACAGTTCCTGAATTATGGGGGTCAATAACAAGTTCAGGGAAACATCTTCATACTTTAGTACATGTAATACCTTCACAGTATCAGAATAAAAGTAACTGAGCAGATGACAGTAACTGGAAATGGGTTTGTCTTTGGATTGTACATGGGTAGATGTTTTGAACTTTGTCCACACATCCCCACCTGAAAATTATCACTCCCCTCCCCTCCCCACCCCCTGGGTATGAGTGAATCAAACTGATTCATGAAAAGATGATACAGAGTATAGAAAAGTGATAAATGTAAGATATTGAACTTCATAAACATCATAAATTTGGTACATGTCACGACAAAGATTGGTGGTGCTTGAAGGCTATCCTTATACGTATCTTTCCTACATACAGCTAGGAACTAAGCTTGATGGCAAGTGTGGTGACTTGCTGAAGAGGCAAATATTAGAGCTACATCTTGAATTGTCAATGTTTTGAACTCAATGCACACCTTGAAGTTGAATACATCAGCATAATTTTTGTGCATGAAGCACGCCCTCACAAGGCTAATCTGGCACAATTGACAAGAAGGTGGTTCTTTATGTGGGCCCCCAATGAATATATTGTGGTGTCCTTTTGTTGTCTATGTTACAGCATCTCAAAGGTGTTACAAAAAGACATTTCTGACTGGTCAATAAGTTGCAGGATAATGACATTTTTGGCCATGCGAGGGCGTGCTACATACACAAAAATTATGCCACTGTCTTCAAGGGTTTTGTCCATGGAATCAGGAACATCCACGCATACATATCAGAGAGGGCTGTGGGTAAAATTGTGGTGTGTAGCATCACAATCACAATGTAAACTCTTTAATGTACCCATACCAATAATACCTTGTTGAATATGGCTTATTGACATGACGACAGGGGAATCTTTTTTTTTTAAATCATATAAATTCCTGCTTAGAAACAGAGTGTATTTCTTTTAGCATCCTTAGTAACTGGCTAGAATTGTGTAGCATGGGACCCCACAGTATGCACGTATGAATTGGATGACTTGCAAAGGGTAAATTTTTTTTTGAATTATGTAAATTCCTCCTCAGAAACAAAGATATCTTTTTTAGTGTCCCTAGTTAACATGCTAGGTTTTATGGCATGGGACCCAGAGGTATGCATGTATGAATTGGACGTCTTGCGATTTACGGTTTATGTAAACACGTATTACATCATATTTCAATCAGAATAAATTTTTTAAAAAACACTGTATGTATAGAAAGAGATCAGTTACAAGGAGGTGAACAAGAAATTTGTAAAAAATAATCATTTTTTCATCTTTTCTCCTATACTATCACTTTTATACACTCAACACACACAATATTCTGTTATGCTATTTAAGTCATTACCAAACATCTTTGGCAAGTTTTCTCTTAACTATCAAGCACCGTTTTGTTAAAATATCTTTGTTGATCTTTTGATGACTTCAAAATATTGCTCAAAAAGTCCAGGTTTTGCATACATGTACATACATATAAATATAAATATCAGGTACACATCTAAGTAATAACTTATGTAAAGAAATATTAGCTACCCTGGAAAACAGATATACATTTAATTTACATGATTTTCAAGTTACAAAACTATTTAATTGTGAAATACTACTACGGCAACCCAGCTATCGGCAAACTAAGATAGACACAAACTAAAACTATTGTTGCAAGATTTTGATATGAGCTATCAATGGACGTTTATGTAAATAGAGCTATTTCAAAATGTTCGACTGCTGGTGATGACTGCCAGACGGTCAATTCTGAAAGGACCGTTGCTAGATCGCATGCCGCTGTACAGGCTATCGCGAATGCAATTAATTACAACTGCAGAATGGAATTGACTGCGACCATAGACCCTACATGAGTAGGGTCAATGCAGCGACCTACCTAGAGTGAGCACACTGCCTCCAACAAAATATTAAGAAATAGTGCAATTACACCTCATTATACTATAGTAGGGATGGCATCTGGTATTGCAAGTTTCTGCAAGTGGCTGCACATTAAACCGTAGACCCTGCTACATGTAGACTGTACACACATGTAGGGTTTATGGTTCAGCCTCATTCCATATTTACACTGTCTTGATTACAGGGTGATTATATACATAAAACCAAGGCAGCACTATCACCCGCATGTGTAACTGACAACATGCAGCAACATGCAGTTTTAGTTTGTGTTCTATCTTAGTGTGACTATAGCAGAATTTCAAAAGTCATATTAACTATCCAACAGAAGATGATTGTCAGAAAAGTTATATGATTGACTAGCATCGTAGGATTAAATTCTACCCTTCTGACCATTCTGTTGTAAAAAAAAAAAATCTTAAAATTTAAGAGATACATCAGTCCTGTTTCTGTGAACATATTTTGTTTTTCACCAATTTCTGGATCTTGAAGCTGTAAAATTCTGTTGAAATAACTATGTTGAAAAATCATTTTTTTTTTTCCGTTCTTTTTGGAAATGTTTCTTGTCTGGACAGATAAAAATTTAGTTCTTATAGCCAAGACTTTCTACATATCTATTCTTTGGTTAGTAAAATCGTGATTTAAAGTAGAGAATCCATTCTCTTTCTAACAATGATTAAATCTTTGAAAATAAAGTGTTCTTCAATATATAATTACAATATTATATAACAATTGGCAAAATAAAGTGAATGTTAAATGAATTTATAGAGATATTTTTGCTGTTTCTCATAAACAGGACTTACTCTGATCTTTTACACTCTGACACCAAAATGTGAAAAGATACACTTCAACCAAAACAGAAAATATTATCTATACTGAGCTCAGGTGCTCTGTTATTTTCATCGTTTTTCAAAATTTCCAAAATGGCCGACTGAATCAAATTTTTTTTGGGAAGGTTACATGATGAGAAACTTGAAAATACAATTAATCATCCTTATTTCCTAACTAACTTATTACTAGCCTATGTTATAATAAGAGTGACAGCTGCTCACTTGCACAAATATCAAGAAGGAGACCACTTAAAGGGCCATAAAACCCACATCAGTAAATCCTATTATAGTAAGAATGGCCATATGGTAGCCTGCAAGATCCAGGCGTTGTCTAAGCTTATATATTATGCTCAACTCAGTGTGTAGCGCTGCGAGTGGCTACACAAGCGGACCAATGGCTGGACCTTTCAGACTAGCTATATGGATGAGGATTTGGAATTTATTTTGGATTTTTAATTTATAAAATAATTTTACCATGGATTCCTACTCGAAAAATCAACGTAAAACAACATAGATCAAGTCTATTTTTGTAACTTTACAAAAAAAAAGCTAAAATATGTGTAAAAGTTTGTTATTGTACATACAATAACAAACATTTGACACATCCATTAATCTTTTGTAATTTAGTGAGTTACAAATAAGGGCATGGCATATATTGTTTCACATTGATTTTTTAAGTAGGAAGCCACATGGTTTTGTAAATTAAAAATCCAAAATAAATTCCAAATCCTCATTCATATGGCCACTTAACATTTCCATGGATTGTCAAGTGTTATAAAATAAATTACAACCATTGCAGCTGTTAATTCCGATTTGGTTGCTAAACTAGACAAAGTTTTACTTTATCACTGACACGCCTTTGAAACTCTTCTTTGATGATGTCAACAAGAGAGGACTAATCAGCAACAAAAATACATTGTATCTCACATGTGGTGCATCCTGACAGGCACACAAAAAGTACTACACAGTATTTATTTATCAGAACTGGGTTTTTTTGGTTGATTGGTCAGTCAACTCTCATCAGCACAGCTTTCTCATCAACACCTCACATCAAGAGTTTTTCCAAGGCCAACAACTGGTAAACTGTTGCCATAATGTAAGCAAGTGGGAATTTTAGATCCACAATGGTTTGTACTAGACACTAGACTGCAAGATACGTCACATCATTCTGCCCTACCCCGTCATGGCGAAACGTACAGACTATGGTTGTACATTAGTTCTTATATTCAATCTGTATAATAGATAGGTCTGTCAGTTTAACATGTACATTTGTACTCTCAACAAATTTAACCACTTTGTGGCTTGCTCTTATTAGACTTTCATCTAAAATTTGCTCATTTAATAGTATACTTAGCTAATTGCTATTGTTAGATTGTTATTGAACAACCTTGTAGTTACATAATGTGTAATATACATGTACATTTGTACCATCAGTGCAATCCTATGCCTTGCAACATCTGGCAGTTGATGAGCACAGACAGACAGACAGATGAACACACAGTTAAAGACTTCATCACGTTTATAACTTATTCATAACAATACTATGTTACTGAAATACAAGAAATATAACATTCTATGCTTACCCAAAATATACCGTATCATGAATCAATTTGCATTTGTTAGTTATCAAAGACCGCTATGATATGCATATTTCACTATATCATAATGATGATTGTTTATGTACTCTGGATATTTAGGCCATACTTGTACAATAAGTATACCCCCCCCCCCCCCCCCCCCCCGTTATAGCCTGTAAAACACATTGTGACAATATAAGCTGTGTCTCTGTGATAGTCAATATAATCCAATGAATTTCACAATATGAACATTGTCTGTGATAGTCAATATAAACCAATGAATTTCATAATATGAACCTTGTCTTTGTGATTATATCCATGTGTATAACCATACACCCTAAATGAAAGTGCACCTGTCTATGTCTATGTGATGGTACACCTCATGGTATAAGCAATGTCTATGTGATGGTACACCTCATGGTATAAGCAATGTCTATGTGATGGTGAATATAACCATAGACAGTGGATGGTCTCCCCTCCACTGTCCATGATATAACCCACAGTATAAGCCTTGTATCTTTGATGGCTCATCTCACGATATAAACAATGTCTGTGATGGTACATTTCACGGTATAAGCTATGTCTATGTGATGGTACATCTCACGATATAAACAATGTCTATGTGATGGTACATCTCATGATATAAACAATGTCTATGTGATGGTACATCTCATGATATAAACAATGTCTATGTGATGGTACATCTCACGATATAAACAATGTCTATGTGATGGTACATCTCATGATATAAACAATGTCTATGTGATGGTACATCTCATGATATAAACAATGTCTATGTGATGGTACATCTCACGATATAAGCTATGTCTATGTGATGGTACATCTCACGGTATAAACAATGTCTATGTGATGATACATCTCATGATATAAACAATGTCTATGTGATGGTACATCTCATGATATAAACAATGTCTATGTGATGGTACATCTCACGATATAAACAATGTCTATGTGATGGTACATCTCACGATATAAGCTATGTCTATGTGATGGTACATCTCACGATATAAACAATGTCTATGTGATGGTACATCTCACGGTATAAGCTATGTCTATGTGATGGTACATCTCACGATATAAACAATGTCTATGTGATGGTACATCTCACGATATAAACAATGTCTATGTGATGGTACATCTCACGATATAAACAATGTCTATGTGATGGTACATCTCATGATATAAACAATGTCTATGTGATGGTACATCTCACGATATAAACAATGTCTATGTGATGGTACATCTCACGATATAAACAATGTCTATGTGATGGTACATCTCACGATATAAACAATGTCTATGTGATGGTACATCTCATGATATAAACAATGTCTATGTGATGATACATCTCACGATATAAACAATGTCTATGTGATGATACATCTCACGATATAAACAATGTCTATGTGATGATACATCTCATGATATAAACAATGTCTATGTGATGGTACATCTCATGATATAAACAATGTCTATGTGATGGTACATCTCATGATATAAACAATGTCTATGTGATGGTACATCTCACGATATAAACAATGTCTATGTGATGGTACATCTCACGATATAAACAATGTCTGTGATGATACATCTCACGATATAAACAATGTCTATGTGATGGTACATCTCACGATATAAACAATGTCTATGTGATGGTACATCTCACGATATAAACAATGTCTATGTGATGGTACATCTCACGATATAAACAATGTCTATGTGATGGTACATCTCATGATATAAACAATGTCTATGTGATGGTACATCTCACGATATAAACAATGTCTATGTGATGGTACATCTCACGATATAAACAATGTCTATGTGATGGTACATCTCACGATATAAACAATGTCTATGTGATGGTACATCTCATGATATAAACAATGTCTATGTGATGGTACATCTCACGATATAAACAATGTCTATGTGATGGTACATCTCA
This sequence comes from Glandiceps talaboti, assembly GCF_964340395.1. Taxonomy (NCBI): domain Eukaryota; kingdom Metazoa; phylum Hemichordata; class Enteropneusta; family Spengelidae; genus Glandiceps; species Glandiceps talaboti. The sequence continues at coordinate 20,925,628 of NC_135554.1, forward strand.
CGATATAAACAATGTCTATGTGATGGTACATCTCATGATATAAACAATGTCTATGTGATGGTACATCTCACGATATAAACAATGTCTATGTGATGGTACATCTCACGATATAAACAATGTCTATGTGATGGTACATCTCACGATATAAACAATGTCTATGTGATGGTACATCTCATGATATAAACAATGTCTATGTGATGATACATCTCACGATATAAACAATGTCTATGTGATGATACATCTCACGATATAAACAATGTCTATGTGATGATACATCTCATGATATAAACAATGTCTATGTGATGGTACATCTCACGATATAAACAATGTCTATGTGATGGTACATCTCACGATATAAACAATGTCTGTGATGATACATCTCACGATATAAACAATGTCTATGTGATGATACATCTCATGATATAAACAATGTCTATGTGATGGTACATCTCACGATATAAACAATGTCTATGTGATGGTACATCTCACGATATAAACAATGTCTATGTGATGGTACATCTCATGATATAAACAATGTCTATGTGATGGTACATCTCATGATATAAACAATGTCTATGTGATGGTACATCTCATGGTATAAACAATGTCTATGTGATGATACATCTCATGATATAAACAATGTCTATGTGATGGTACATCTCACGATATAAACAATGTCTATGTGATGATACATCTCACGATATAAACAATGTCTATGTGATGATACATCTCACGATATAAACAATGTCTATGTGATGATACATCTCACGATATAAACAATGTCTATGTGATGGTACATCTCACGATATAAACAATGTCTATGTGATGGTACATTTCATGATATAAACAATGTCTATGTGATGGTACATCTCATGATATAAACAATGTCTATGTGATGGTACATCTCATGATATAAACAATGTCTATGTGATGGTACATCTCACGATATAAACAATGTCTATGTGATGGTACATTTCATGATATAAACAATGTCTGTGATGGTACATCTCACGATATAAACAATGTCTATGTGATGGTACATCTCATGATATAAACAATGTCTATGTGATGGTACATCTCACGATATAAACAATGTCTATGTGATGATACATCTCATGGTATAAACAATGTCTATGTGATGATACATCTCACGATATAAACAATGTCTATGTGATGGTACATTTCACGATATAAACAATGTCTAGGTGATGGTACATCTCACGGTATAAACAATGTCTATGTGATGGTACATCTCACAATATAAACAATGCCTATGTGATGGTACATCTCACGGTATAAACAATGTCTATGTGATGGCACATCTCACGATATAAACAATGTCTATGTGATGGTACATCTCACGATATAAACAATGTCTATGTGATGGTACATCTCACGATATAAACAATGTCTATGTGATGGTACATCTCACAATATAAACAATGTCTATGTGATGGTACATCTCACGATATAAACAATGTCTATGTGATGGTACATCTCACGATATAAACAATGTCTATGTGATGGTACATCTCACGATATAAACAATGTCTATGTGATGATACATCTCACGATATAAACAATGTCTGTGTGATGGTACATCTCACGATATAAGCTATGTCTATGTGATGGTACATCTCATGATATAAACAATGTCTATGTGATGATACATCTCATGATATAAACAATGTCTATGTGATGGTACATCTCACAGTATAAGCCATGTCTCTGCAATGGTCAATATAACCAAATGACTGTCACATGTCTCTCTGATCATATAAATAACCCTATACATAGGTCTTGTATCTCTGATGGTCAATATATATGCCAATACATCCCACAGTACATGTATATGCCTTGTATCTGTGATGGTACATGCGACGATATAACCCTTGCCTTAAGGCTTTCCATTTACAACACAGTATAAGCTTTGTCTATGCAATAGTAGGTACATCTCACAGTATATGCCTTGTCTCTGCAATGGTACATCTCACAGTATATGCCTTGTCTCTGCAATGGTACACCTCACAGTATAAGCCTTGTCTCTGCAATGGTACACCTCACAGTATATGCCTTGTCTCTGCAATGGTACACCTCACAGTATATGCCTTGTCTCTGCAATGGTACACCTCACAGTATAAGCCACATCTCTGCAATGGTACACCTCACAGTATAAGCCTTGTCTCTGCAATGGTACACCTCACAGTATATGCCTTGTTTCTGCAATGGTACACCTCACAGTATATGCCTTGTCTCTGCAATGGTACACCTCACAGTATAAGCCTTGTCTCTGCAATGGTACACCTCACAGTATATGCCTTGTCTCTGCAATGGTACACCTCACAGTATATGCCTTGTCTCTGCAATGGTACACCTCACAGTATATGCCTTGTCTCTGCAATGGTACACCTCACAGTATATGTCTTGTCTCTGCAATGGTACATCTCACAGTATATGCCTTGTCTCTGCAATGGTACACCTCACAGTATATGCCTTGTCTCTGTGTAATGGTACACCTCACAGTATAAGCCACATCTCTGCAATGGTACACCTCACAGTATAAGCCACATCTCTGCAATGGTAACACCTCACAGTATATGTCTTGTCTCTGCAATGGTACACCTCACAGTATAAGCCACATCTCTGCAATGGTACACCTCACAGTATAAGCCACATCTCTGCAATGGTACACCTCACAGTATATGCTTTGTCTCTGCAATGGTACACGTCACAGTATATGCCCTGTCTCTGTGTAATGGTACACCTTACAGTATAAGCCACATCTCTGTGACGGTCAATATAACCCAATTCAAGCCACAGTATAAGTCTTGTATTTTTAATGGTACACCTTGTCAGTGCATTGTTATGTCCTGTTTCTTTGCAACAAGACAAACATTTCAATTCTGATAAAATACAATGGAAACAATATTGCAAAATTTTGAGTTCATTAAGCAGAAACATTGATGGCTCTTTTAGTATTAAAAATGCACATACTTTACATTTCCTTTGTTTTAGTTCAGGAAGGCTTACCCTGTAGTTAACTATTTTCACAGTAATCCTGTGTTTTTCCTTCAAACAGTCAATAACACTATTAAAAATCACAATACAGTAACATGATTAGACAAAATATTTCAACTTAATGCTCATTATTATCCAAAAATCAAAAATCACAACCCCCTATAACCCCCTTCCCCATTTAGTACTGGTTTGGTTGATATTATTGTGAGAACTCTTTAGGATATAACAAGCTAGATTGAATACGTTGAATACGATGACTCTTTCTCTATGCATTAACCATCATCATAACTTCTATAACTGAGAGTCTGTTGATATGGAAGAAACTGGAAAGTTATCGGGAAAGTTTGCTAGGCCATCATCATCTCTTATCCTGCAACAAAACAAACAAATATTCCATTGATACATATTCAAACCATATGGTGTAAGAGTACTTTTAACATTCAATCCTGTTTTCCCAGACTAAGTTTCTTGTGTACTAACAAATATCCCCCCTCCCCAGGAGAAACAGGAATTTTTCTCCAGGAAATAAGATATTTTCACAAACTTTGGGTTCCGGTTAGTCATTTCATGATTTCCCATGACATAAATTTTGTACTATTATCAAGAAACATCAAATTGAAACTCTCTTTCACCTTCATTGTTCTCATAGTTGTCAAACACTGCCACATGGGATTTAGCAGACGTGCATATGTATTAGTTGAACAATGAATATTCATAACTCCTAAGTGCTTACTGCCTTCCAATAATTAGTCAGGTGAAAGTCAGTGACTACTGCTCCATGTCCTATGCATGCATTACTATAGATATGTCTTCAGAATAACTTGACCTTCTTGTTATATCTAACCCTCTAGCATGAGGTAAACGCTTTTACAGGTACTGAGATAGTGAGCTCCTAAGTGCTTATTACCTTCAAATAAATCAATCATCACAGTTTATGTCATGCTATTACATATGCAGGTTTGCTGACTTCCATAACACAATATGTGTCCATGGCAAAGGCCTCCAAGTTTCAACTCGGTGTTCCTTGGAATTGTGTATTAATATAATTTCAGACATGTGAAATCATGAAACGGGTCTTCAGGGTCAAAGGTTTATCGAAATGTCTTTATTTCTAGCAGTGGTGCTCCCTTTTTAAACCTCGCACTTCACCATTTTGAGACTCATCATATCAGTGATGGAACTTACCGCAAGAATCTACGTAATCTTCTCCACCTCTTGATTCTCGAATGTATGACGGCTCCAGCTATGATGATGATTCCGATGCCGACTGATCCTACTATGACCCCTAACACTAGGTCTGTTATGTTCATTTTATAGCTATGATCTACAGAGACTTCCTGGTTGTCATTGTATGGTGCCGTTGAGTCACTGTCATTGGAACACATTGTAACGTTAATCTTTACCCCTGAAAAAAAAATGAACGATGAGTAAACTGTAATTCAAAACAAACTTTTAATTAAAAAAAAAAAAAAATGATAAGTTACAACAATCCAATAATTATACTAGGATCACAACAATTAAATGTATACACTAAGTTTCCAATAATGATAAACTTACAGATCAGTTAGAAGTACACACCTGGTTAGGTTTCTGAGCAGCTATTAGTAATATCTCCATACAACTCTAATTTTATTTTAAGCTCATTTACCGGAAACAATTTATATACCAGAATGGAAATTGGATTCACATCCACAAGGAATTTTTTTTAGTAACTTAACCACAGGTAATAATGGCAAATCCATCACAGAAGTTGTTAATATATGTTAACTTACAAAAGTGATGTGTTACACTGAAGTCAACATTTTTCATCCATAGAAATAAAGTTGGGCCAAAGTGTGAAAAAGGGCATGCGTAAATAATTTTGAGGCTGAAATAAGTAAATTCACAGTGTAGATACTGACAAAATCTTTGAAGGTATTCATTTCAACAACCCTATAATTTGAAATTATTGAAATATTTGTATGCACTAAGAATATGATGTCACCTACACATGCAAAGTAAACAAAGCATCGAATGTAACGCCCCAGATATTAATGTAACTAGGTCAAACTTGTTTGTGTCTAAAGTATCTATAAATAGAACTACAGCTGTGAGTTTGGATTGCAATGCAATGATTTAGGAGAACTTCTCTTGGACCATGAAACCATGCAGTCCAGTAAAAACGTACAAGTAACACTTATTTAAATTCACCAACTAGGTAGTCTTGGTTACCTACACACTCTCATCATTGGGGTTCTCGCTTATGGCTAACTTAGCCCAGGGAGTCTGGGAAAATAATATTCAAATTTTATGTGACTGCTGCTTTCAGTTAAGATGAATGCATCATGGGAAAAGTGCACTGCCAAGAATGGGACACTGAGTGTAATCTCAGGCATTTCAAGCACCTGTGTCACATGTTTGGCAGTCTAATGCAACAGATACCTATTAATTTCAAATAATATAATTTTACAAACTCAATATTATCTATGGCCTTATTTGCATGATTCATGCTTCCTAACTGAAAGTGGAACTCACACAAAGTTTGGAAACTATTTTCCTATAGACTCTCTGCCAGACTCTGGACAGTGGTAGTCATGTGCGAAAGCCACCAGCGACGAGAGGCTGGATAACCAAGACTACCCAAAGGGGTGACAACCTTTGGATCTTCCTGTAAGACTACACTGCTGCAATTTTGGAGAGAGTCATGTCTTGTGAGGACACCCTAAATTTGGAAAATAGAGGCTTAAATTCTTTATCACCAATGACGGCAATCATGGCACTACATGAAGCAGTCAACAAAATATGAAGAACCTCATTTCATCATAAAAATCAGAAAATGAAAAAAATACAGTAGCATTGAACTAGTCAAAGAATGCCATCGACTTTTTCTTGAAATCTTGAGGAAACCTATTTGGAATGATGGCTATAGATGGGAAAGAAAAATTGAGCAAAAGTGTGACCACATGATTGAGCTCCTTCCAGTAGTTTGTATTTCCTGCAACTGAACACATTAGCCATAATGCCCTTTAAATACCTCAGTCATGTGTTTAAACACAGACCCTCCCCTGGATGGAGGGTCTATGGTTTAAACAACTCTGGCCCTCACACTATTGGTCATTACATCAGTTTCTGAACAGTGCTCCTAGTGGTCATACTGTAAATTTCTTTTATCTTTCTTATGACAGGACTAAGACATATTTAGTACATACTTGTGCTAGATGTTGAAGGAGAGCCCCATAGGTAGCCTATTCTACACGTATAGGTATACCCACCATACAATGAAATTTGCAAAATGTTACTGACTGAAATATTGACTGACCAAGAGTTGTAGTAAACCCATCTAGCAACACATCCAGCAATGCACCTGGTGACTCAATAGGCAGCTAATGACACAAGTGGTTAGACAAGTATCCGGCAATATACCTGGTGACATGGCAGGCAACCAATGATAAGAGCTCAGACAAGCATCCAGCAATGCACCTGGTGAAGCAGCAGGCAACCAATGACAACAGCTTAGACAAGCATCCAGCAATGCACATGCAGCAGGCAACCAATGACAAGAGCTCAAACAAGCATCCAGCAATGCACCTGGTGATGTGACAGGCAACCAATGACAAGAGCTCAGACAAGCATCCAGCAATGCACCTGGTGATACAGCAGGCAACCAATGACAACAGCTTAGACAAGCATCCAGCAATGCACCTGGTGATGCAGCAGGCAACCAATGACAACAGCTTAGACAAGCATCCAGCAATGTACCTTGTGACGTGGCAGGCAACCAATGACAAGAGATTAGACATAGTTTCCAGCAATGCACCTATGGCAATGCAATAGGCAAGCGATGACAAGATGATACACAAACTACCAAGCATGTCACACCACATAGGTTGGTGGTGCATGCACACAGATGGATGTCACAGCATCATCTGACATAACATCACACATCAAAAGACCAGTTTATAAAATAATTCATCATAGGAACCAAACAGGCAGCAAGGCCTCAATTGAGTGATATGAGGGAAACACTGTTTAGCCATTCATTCCATATTACATACCTGTTTGGAATATCATTTCTTTGGCCTTCAGATGTAAACCATCTTCTGTTGTACATGAAGCACTAATTTTATACGAGATACCTGGTTTGACACTGGGGTGCATAAAGTTGAACCCTGAACTAGGTCTGTTACCATGATGCATTGTGTAGCTTTCTGTGCCATCAGCACGTCCATAACTAAAGTCACATGTTGTAATGTCTGGAGGAAGTGGTGAGTCCCATGTTATGAGGGTAGCTGACAGTTTCACATTCTTTATACAAACTATCACCTGATCTTGATTTGAGCCTACAAAACAAAATAATAAACTATATCAGCCTGGTTTTATTACAATATCATTTTTTGATCAATTCATACAAAATAAATATCAAAAATTCACACATTCACATTTTTGTCTTTCTCAAGATTCTATAACATAATACTGGAAAAAGGGAAATACATTTCTTGTATTTTAATAGCTACCAACTCACTTTAAATAAAAGAAAACAATCTTTACACTAACTTCCATTTAAACCAGCAAGGGGTTTTGGAGATATTGATGACACAGACAACGGATGGGCAGGCAGACAGACAGACAGACAGACAGACAGACAGACAGACAGACAGACAGACAGACAGACAGACAGACAGACAAACAAACAGATGTGTGGTACATGTATTTCTTGAGCTCCCACTTCAAGTGTTGAAAATGCAAGATTTGGATTGCCACAACAAGGGATTTTACATCTCATTGTAGATCTCGTGAGATATTCAAATATGCCTAGCAACAACGGTTGTTAAACCTGTGATCATGGTCAAACTTTCGTCATGGCCATGTGCGATGATGTTGAGAACATAGTTTTGCTGAGCACCTCAAGTGGTTGCTATGGATACAATGGCTCACGTGTGTGATTGTGAGATCTGCTGCGAGACGGAAAACAGCTTAGTGGTTGTTATAATGACTGTCAGACTAATCTAATAAAAATTACTGAATTCATAATTTCAATATGTCACTTTTTCTACTCAATTCCCGGTAATATCTCTATGCTGATAATAATTGGTATGTGTTTAAATTCCTATATACAGCAATTCCTGTCCAGACATGTCCATATAATCTAATTGCATTCTTATGGATTATTACTAGGGTATAGTTGTTTGAGTTTGAAAAGTTACAAAAATAGTAGCTGTTGTTTATGAATGAGTTATTTCAGTAGTTTTTCAGGCGTTATGTGTAATCAGAATCACCTCAAAAGGATAATTAAATATATCCAATAAATGTGTCTGGAATTTATTGGCTCATCCAAGAGATATTTTTCTATTAATCAAAATAGGATTGTGAAATTTATCTGCTCAGTTTTGATGCTATAAACCTTAGATAAAGATAATGAAATTCAACATACTTTTTAAAATGCACTATATGTACATTATGTATATATGTATATGTCTGTGTCTGTCTGTGTCTGTGTCTGTGTCTTTGTCTGTTTGTCTGTCTTTGTCTGTGTCTGTGTCTTTGTCTGTTTGTGTGTCTGTCTGTATGTCTGTAATGGCTGACTAAATCAGTTACTTTTGTTTGCTTACTTACAGCCCATTTCAAGTTACTGTTCACCGGCTGTGTAACAGTGTTTGATACAACCATGCAGAAACCAATAAGAGACTGCATATTTTACACTACTAAGATAGCAAGGTTGCAATTGTTGCTACATTTTGTCAGTGGCAAATAAAACCATTTATAACTTATAAGCATACTGCAAGTAGACACAGACATGCAGGTGCCAATGTTTTGACGTCTACATATGATGTCTGCATGGTGGTACTTTAGTTCATTTCAATTAGACAAAATGTGGCAAGAAACTGTATTCACTCAATCTTGTTATCTTCAAGTGTACATGTAGCATGTGCAGGATCTTATTGGTTTCTGTGTGGTTGTGACAAACAAAGTCGATGAAAAGTAACTTGAAAAAGGCTGTAAATTTTTTTCAAAGTTTTTTTTTTCTGATGAGTAGCAGAGGTTCTGCATTTGCTATTATGGCACATCAAAAAATATGCTACAGCATCTTGAAAACCAACTCATTTTCCTTTTTTGTGTAGCTTAGATACTGATACCAATTTTTAGACATCACAGAACAGAATGAATGATACACTACGGTGACACAGGCTCAAGGTTGGGCCTTCCTCTCTCTCTGACCATTCTGCAATCTTCACAAAACACAGGAAATCTAACTTGAAAACAAAGAGTTGGGTGTCTGAATTGGACCCATCAATGTATATACTGATACTAATACTATAGAACAGGGCTGCTCTGTCTGCAAGAGTTATAGTGTTGTTGACCTCTCACTTTTTACTTCAATTCTCGCCCATGGTGAATAGGGATTATCAAATGGCAACAAGTTGGACTGTAGTGTGCATACACATACGTCACCTATTCTATTGGAGATCCCCTCAGGGTAGACTGTTTGCAGGATAAACTATAGGGACTGATTTTGACTAGTTTTCACATGATTAAATAATTTAAAATATCAAAGTTCTCCCACGCAGTACATGTATTTGCCGAGATTGTTTCTCAAGGTTTCCATAAACTATGATATATCAATATCACACAGCTGGAGAGAGCAACACTTTATCTGTTTAACCTTTGACCACACTAAACTTTCGTTGGATCTTGGATATTGTTTTGCACAATACAGACAGCATATGAAGCAAGACTTTTCATTGGAGACGATATGCATAAACAATCTCGAACAATAGAAAGTAGAATGCCATCAATAATTTAGTAGACCCACACTCTGTGCATACGCAGTATTATTACGTTGTACAGTATGTCAGACCGAAATTTGATCCTTGAATATTTTAAGTATCAAATTTTGCGGAATCACACATTTGACTGGGGAAACACTGTCTATATGTACATGTTTTACCGTAATATTGACACATGCTAATATGCGAACATGGCATTATCATACCCCGTTTGTCAAGATGGGTGTCGTACACAATGCCATTGTCGTTAACTTCAAAAGTAGAGACAACTTCTGTCTCCGTGAGTGTGCTGGTATGAGTGTGAGTTTGATGTATTTACCCTTTAAACTGCCATATTTTGTGATATATCGAACCCAGGAGGACAGAGATCTCCACTCTGAACGTACCCAACTGAAGACACAGCCTTCCATTTCAAATGGCACCAATGCCATGTTCAGGTTGCAACACCGAGCATACCACATGCACTCGATTTGTGCACTTACCTTCACCGAATTCATCCGATTTTGAAGGAAAAATTAAAGCAAGTAGGAAGACTATTGCAAAAAAATCCATACTGTCGCTGCAATGTCAGCGATTTAGGATACATTCAGGCCATAAGTCTATCACTGACGAGGACAAAGTAGTTGTCTACCTCCACTGCCATCTTGAAAATTGCCCCCTTCGTTGGGATAATTGTATTACTTTGTTTTTATTCCAAACACATCATAGCCTCGGGTCTAGTCTCTCTTTCAAGGAGATTTTAAACTTTTAGTTTTGTACAACTATTTTCAAAAAATATAATATAATTTGGGGAGAAACGAGGGCATCACAAGAAAGAATAGACAGATTGGGGCCGGGGGTGGCACGAAGCCTTGAAGCCGATGTAGGCCTACGGTTGAGTATAAAGCTTATGTTTACGTAAAATAAAGAAAAAAACAAACTCTTTTGAATCTGTACTCTTGATTGTATGCATAGCTACAGAGTTCATACATTATGATTATTCAAACCATTTCCCAATTGTAGGTCTTTTCCAAAAGTAGAGACGATTCTCCTTGAGTGTGCTGATATGAGTGGGGCTTTGTTGTTGCTGACTTAGTGTTGCAGACTGAACATGTATAGCCCAGGTAAGATGGTATTGGAAATAATATGTAGTTTGTTTTGGTTGTGAGTTTTATCCTCATTATGCTTCTAACACCAAATAGATATACTTGCCTACAGCAGCGGAGGCCGGAAGGGTCTCACGTGATACCCATGTGACCGTTTCGCGATAGAGCATACGCTGATCAGAGGCTGGCCTACACCACTCCCATATCTTTACACGCATTCTAATTTCTACACAAACAGCAGGCAATGGTAGTAATACCTTCAAAAACTAGATTCCTAAACGAACGATAACTCTACTATTACTATATAAAATGGAGTCAAGTATCAATTTCTACATTACAACAGACAATGGGTCGGGTTTACTCTTTTATAGGTAACAGGGCATCGTGTTTCTAATTTTTGAACCAAACAAGGAATATGTTCATACCGGTGACTGAACGCATGTAAAACTGTTGACTGCTAAAATAAAACCAGTAATCTTACCCACTCACTGTGTACCACAAATAAGGATTTCAGCGGGCCAAATCTGCATATCTCGACTACTAGCTTGCAATTATTTGTGCACAACTAATTACAATTCAATCAATCAATCAATCAATCAATCAATCAATCAATCAATCAATCAATCAATCAATCAATCAATCAATCAATCAATCAATCAGGCGAGCTATGTATGTATGTATGTATGTATGTATGTATGTATGTATGTATGTATGTATGTATGTATGTATGTATGTATGTATGTATGTATGTATGTATGTATGTATGTATGTATCTATCTATCTGTTAGACTATAAATCAATCATTCAGACACTATAAACCAACACTTCATTCAACATTCTATCAAGTTTATCCTAATCGCCATGGTAACGTTTCTTTCAAAGTTTGACTGTAGACAGTAATGATAATAACCTATAGAGTATAAAATTTAACTCCACAAGAAAAACGAAATATACTCATGAAAAAAATTCAAATTACAAAGGGTTAGATATAAAGCATAATTTTTATCAGGGGTGTTGAAGATTAATTATAGTAGACAGCAGGTTGGTTGAATAGCGCATACTACATGTTAGTAGAATGAGAGATTGTTCTAAAGATCTAGCGCCTATGGACTGGACGCCGCAACAGAAGCAACCAGAGCACAACAAAGTGTTTTTATGTGCGACTTTATAGTTAACCGATCTTAACTTTTAAGGTCTACTTCAGGGACTATTTTTACGACTTATCACTCCAATATTTGCTAGTTTGACGGACTCTACGATGACCGGCAGACGCCAGGTTTCGATTTGGAACATAATATATGCGACGTATAGTAATGGCACTGAGTTCTGCAATGTAATAAATCACCGTGTTGTAGTTTATACAATTTCCATTTACTCTACCCAAATTCCTAGACGATTCGGTTCAAATCCAAGAAGCAAATTGACGGTGACTCTGAGTCTGATTCAGTTTATTAACTGTAGTGTGTCGTTTTACTCTCTTCGTCACATAGGTGTATTTTATCGTCTTTACCAAACAAACACACACTCGTTCGATTGCAATGAGTAAATTACTGCCCGTGTCATCATTAAATCGGGTCGATATTGTAACCAACTCGTAAAACACTATAATAGCTTGTCCTTGCGTAAGTCAACCAGACACAGCAGGTATGTTTTATGTTCATCCACGCCCATTCTTTGTTTTTCAGATTACCATGGTAACGGTATAACGATGTAGTGATTAATTGTTTATTACCCGACTCGTCTTTGTTTAAACCAACAAAATCACTACCTGTGGGCATTATTTAAAACTTTATAAGATATAAATCATTCACTCGGACAAATCTTGGCATCACAGACTTTAAATTTCGGCCTATAGTAAAATCGACGGAAGACAGGAAACAGGATTATGAAACCTTCGTTTTGATTGGCTGAAAGTGGCGCGTAGAATATACATATAGAATGACTGTTTTTTTTTATACTTTACAGGTGCTAAGACGAGCAAGATATTCTGCAACTGCCAGTATATCAAAACAATTAAATTGTACAAACTGTATTGCAACAATCCGCCGCTGATGAATGAGCAAGAAGAGGAAAATATGGAATCCAATAATGAGAAATAGGAGAAGGTTTCTCAAAACTCTCCGTTGAGATTTTTGAGTTGTAACCGATTACGAACAGAGATCCTACGTTCAGTGAACAGAGTGTGTATAGGGTGAACACAAAAATTATTAAAAGTGATTAAACAAAGATGAATATAGGTGGGAAAAGTCTAATATAGGTGCGAAAATACAGAATGCTTCTAGTAAGTAAATGGTATGTCAAAGCTACAGCATCAGTCTCGACTAACAGGTTGGGGCTTGGTGTAGGGTCTATGGTTGGGGGAGACAAGATACGTTTGAGTTGGTTGGTTGGTTGGTTGTTTGGTTGGGTGGTTAATTGGTTGGTTGGCTAGCTGAAAGGAAATTCGACAGGTTTCGATTTTTACAAACAAATTTCACACAAATCTGCCCAGTAGTTTTTGAGTTCAAGGTTTTTGACCAAAAATGACATTTTTACCTCAAATTACATACCTGTGATGCGATCATTTTGCTTTGAACAATTTTCCAACTAGACATCAAAAGTAATGTGCCCACAAAATACCAAGGCACTCGGTCTGGCGGTTTTTGAGTTTAAGTCGTACACACACACACACACACACACACACACACACACACACACACACGGACGGACAGACAGTCAGACAGACAGACAGACATACAGACAGACAGACAGACAGACACCGCACCATGCCTATGGCACTACTGAACCTTATCAGTTAGTTCAGTTGTGCAAAATATGAATAACAAACTAAAAACATTTGACGAATATGAGTTTATAAAAAAATCTCTCGAGGGACTGGTACCAGTCTTCATCTATATACGAAAGTAGAAAGAATTTTACATCGCAATTGATTCTTTGGAATACAATTAATAATAATGTGACAGAAGAACTGTGGGTGGAGTCAAATTAAATAATATGTCAATAGGCTATATGCCTTATAAATAGTCTTAATAACTTGCTTGCTTTGACCTTCACAATATTTTAAGTGGAGATACCCTCTATTGTCCAGCTCTTTGAGGAACGCAATAGGCGAGCAGGGAATGACTAGTATCCCATTAAAGAGACAATACGGTAATCAAATTCTTTTATAAAGACAAAACATGGGAGAGGGTGACAAACACACTGGCCTCTACACGTCATGAAACAATTGAAAACCTGCATCGTGTGTCGTAATTGACGGGCCTTCATTGTAGTGGCGTGGCATCGTAACAGATGTAATTCTGACGTGAAGCAAGGATACGTTATCGACTGCTTGTTGAATCTCCATAGCACCGGTCTACTAAACATATGGACTGGTAACGTGTACGCGATCGTGCAGGTGTTTTGAGGAAGCAACAACACTTAAACAAGAAAATCTCATCACATCCCGGTCAAGTCTGGTGGGATTTCTGTAGAGGCTGAATTCATGAAACCAATGCGTGGGAGTTGCTAGAACTGTTTTCGTGGTTGGTATTACACTGCACAGTAACTTTTGGTTTGTAGAACCTCGGGTCGTGACATCTCTGGCAACAGTGAAGGGAAAAATGGCATCACTTACAGCACATGGCCCAATGAGGGACAAAACACATACACAGTCTGAAAAGCCAGCGACTGACCAATTCATGACGCCTCGGGCAAGTATACGAAAGGGTTCATTGATTGGGGATAACCTAAAGACATCACCTCATCAGAAAAGAAGAGCGTCAAACGTGTCTACAGGCAGTATCGATGGCACTGGACAAGCATGGCGAAGATCTTCCGTAACCGGGGGTCGTCGATTGTCCAGAGGAATGGCACAGCGCGGGGTGTCACTCAGCAAAATAACACAGAGCCAACAGAGCAACCATCGTCCCCAGATCAAATATGAAAACACATTCAAGATGAAACCGGACAAAGAGACAAAGTTTGATGTTCCTAAGGTCAAACGTATAATGAAAAGTCTGATGGAGTTGATGCTGGCAGACACGAGATACAATCCAGTGTCAGCAAAAGTCGCCTCGAATCAACTGACAGAAAAGATAAGGCAGAGTGTGAAAGAGTTGGGCTACACACGATACAAGATAATATGTCATGTCATCATTGGTGAAATAAAGAACCAGGGTATACAACATGTTAGCCGATGTGTTTGGGATTCATCAACTGACAATTACGTGTCGGAAACTTTTCGAAATACTTCTTTGTTTGCAACGGCGTCGGTCTATGGCATTTATTTCGAATGAACAACTCTCTTAAAAAGGAATTACCGTTACCGTCTCTATTTAGTAAGCTTATCACGACATTGTTAGTTTTTTTTTGCATATAAGGTAACGTTGACTCAGTAGTGTTGGACGGAAGCTAAAATGAGATAATGAAAATGGGTGCAACTTCATCAACTCCATACCAGACATAATCTTTACGCCATCGTGAACGAGATGTGGGCATGTACTTTTTTTCTTCATTTTTGTAAATTGCGCCACTTTTAAACCAAAAATGTTGATGTCAATTGACGTAAAATTATTATTTATTTGATTCCAATCGAAAATAAGCTTGTGGTGTGGGAACAATTTGTATGAAAGTGATAATTTTTATCCAACCGACATCGACGGGAAAGTGACAGGAACAGTAGTGGTGGTACTATAATATAGTTGGGATAGTTGATCGGTAACGTAGACAGTAAGTAGCTACAGTAAAATGTATATACAACGCATGTGAATAAC
Source organism: Glandiceps talaboti (assembly GCF_964340395.1). Taxonomy (NCBI): domain Eukaryota; kingdom Metazoa; phylum Hemichordata; class Enteropneusta; family Spengelidae; genus Glandiceps; species Glandiceps talaboti. The sequence continues at coordinate 20,941,249 of NC_135554.1, forward strand.
CATTGCAATGAACACACACCTACCTTTAAGGAAAACAAATTTACATTTTCAGTGTCAACATTTGGGTTTGAAGCATCTACAAAGAGGCAAAAATTACCCTTTATCTGTTCAGTCGGTCGGCATTGATAGGACTATTATATTACTTCCATTGTTCAAGAGGTGACGTTTTGACGTTAGATGGTTGGACTGTTAAATGCTTTCTCACCTTTTGAAAAGAGAAGCAAATTTCGTCGTATGGCTATAAAAATGCATGAATTATAAAAACACCTTTGACTCTTTGGTGATCTTTGAATTGTGATGAATAGACAGACTTGTTTGAGCACGAGTGTGCGAAGGCTGTAACTGGCTAAAAGAGCACCTATTGAGATTCATTGTTTTAGCTTTTGTTGCACCTTTATTTAGGATTTGCCGAATGTACACGAACACTTAAATTTGACCAATCTTGAAAACCTTCAAGTTCATGGTGTACTACTTTAGGAAGGCAGGAATCAATACTTTTGAGAATATGACAGGGTCTTTTCCTAAACACGATTGCATTTTTCGATGAATTTCAAAGATGACGAGATGTGTATTAAACCAATGCCAACGTCGTAAAGCCTCTTCAGAACACCACCCAAACAATGTACCCGCCATACTTCGTTGCGTCAGCAAAAATATGTGCTCTGGCTTACGAGAATGACCAAGACTTGAAAAGGGTGATACGAGGTTTAGAGTCTAGCTGTTTGATTTTCATTAAGAGATACGGTTACATATCAACTTTCTTCTTTTAAGTGATCGTGATTTATCAATTACTTAGTTCTCCGAGCGTCTATATACTGTATGTATAGTTATTTTTTCATCAACGATGTTATTCTTGTAAGATGAATAAATTTTCTTATATTATCCTATAATATTCATACTTAATGTGTGTATTGTCTGTATATATGTATACATACATGAAGAAGAATGAAGGTCAGAACATTTCACTTTGATTTCAGAGAAACTAATTCCGAGTCTTACGAGAGTTATTAAACTACTGTAACGGAAGAAAAGGAATGCGAGAACCAACAGTTATAAAACTACGCCCCAAAAACAATGCTGTACATACAAATATTGTGAAAAATATTACATCATCAAAAAAAATGATATACATTTTGATTTCCAGTCTTTGAACATAGTTTGATCAGAGTGCAAATACCCCCCCCCGAAAAAACAAGGAAAAAAAGAAATAAAAAAAAAGAGTTTCAAACGGCAGAGATTAATGGGTTAGCATACGAGTTGCTTTTGACCACAAACACATTTTTAAGTACTAGTAATTGAATTTTATGATGTGGATTAAGCCCTTGTCACAATGGTATGTTCATTAGAGTGGTTGATATGGTAATTTGAAAAAAAGTCCTGTAATTAAATTTCACCTTAATGATGTTCCTTATTGTTTAGTTGTGTTGTTCTCACTTTCCATGTTATGAGAAGACTCTAAGGGCCAAGCTCATTGATTCAATGCCGACTAGTAGTCGAACTTCTGTCAGAGACTTGAAATATTATCGGCAGAGAATTCAGCAGAAATGTAAAACTTCATAAATGTACTTGTGGTGAATGATATAAAGTGTTTGGAAAGCCTATGATACAAGATTGTGTCAGAGTTTCATTGTTGAACTCTTTTACATCCAGACATTATGGCCAACTGTCATTCACCAGATACAGATCAGGTAGAATTAAATGTTTATCACAATGTGGGACGTTAAAAGGGTATAGTTGCTAGGTAACCACACTGGCTTCAGTAATTACAACAACACAAGTAAAAAGCCTTCTAAGGACATAGTACCCAACTGGTGTGTTATAAGGCAAAATTATAGCAAATTTGAATGGTGTCTCTAGATACAAAACTTCATAATTTATTGACCAATTTGTTACTTACTTTACCTTGAATATGAAGGTCAAAGTCAAAGGTTAAGGTATAAAAAGAAAGCTCACCTTTGCTTATGTGGGTATCGACATTTAATGTTCCAAATACTGAGGCCAATGCATCACTGTCAGAAAAAAAGTAGATTCATTTCAAGTAAGAAATACCATGGTTTATTCACCAAACATATGAAAAATCACAAAGTTTCATCTTGGATTAACCTTCTGAAAGACATAGCCTCATACTCCACGGTCTGTAAAATATGCTATTTTAGGAGCATCCTCTAATCTGTATTCAGGCATGGATTATATTTTGTCATATTAAAAAAAATCTTCTGAATTATTTATTTATTTATTATTAATTGTGTGCATATACACAACCCATAACATGCAATATAATAGTCAGCATGCACAGTGCACATTCTATACAGAATGCATGCTACTCACTGAACATTTGAATACATAAATATAATCTAACATCTGTATTATAATCTTGACTTCATCAACTTAGCTTGCATGTGGTATAAACATGTTTGAAGCATGCAATGAATACCAGGCATCAGATATGTTATATAAATGTGTTTCTTTTCTTCCTCATATTTTATTTTTAGTACGGTGAAGGCCTGCCATCAATTCAACTTTGATCACTTGGCTGTGAAGTTCATCTTTGCTGCTCTCTACGAGGTTGGCACAAACGCCTAGCAGCCAATCATAAGAGCAATGAAATTCCTCTTGCTCATTACTGAAACCGCTGGCTTGTTTTGTGCTGACCCCCATCTTAAAATCTTGGTAAATGATATACCGTTTATGACAAGACGTTAATTTATGCAATTCTTCAATGGTGACACCTGTCAAATCATTCTGTATTTTGCGATCCAAATATTCCGCAGTGTTTATCTCCTCTTTTTTCTTTCTTACACATCTTTTCTTTCTAATCTGATATTTATCTAAAAATCCCTGTGTATCTGTTACATATTCGAGTGACAAGCTGGAGAAGTCTCTAGCAGTATTTTTTATGGCCTGTCGAAGTTCTGGTGTCTGTGTGTCCTCTTCATTGGCTTTCTCATGACAAAATGAAGTAGGTGCTGAACGCCAAGTTTCATCCTGTTCCTCCACTTTACTGTGTAAGAACTGGAAGGGCTCCTGCAGTTTTTGCATTGTTATATCTTTGTATCTTTTAGCTATGAAATAAAATATCAAATATTGGAAACATTCATATTGTAACAAAACTCACAATTAAGATAAAACAATACTATCAGATATTATTCCCCAAAATTTGTCTTTGTTCAAGTAATACAAGTGACCTAAGGGGCCTTGTCATCTCAGGATGATGATGAAGAGCAAAAAAAAGCCCCTTAGGACAAGCATTTTCTGGCTGAATGAAAAAATAAATGACAAAAAAGCGCTAATGGCAATGTAGAACAACTTTACAGTTTTTAGCAAATGTTTATCACCATGCTGATCCATGCTAGATATAGGTGTTCATTTGCCGAATGATTATCCAGTTACCTATCCAACCCTTTTGCAATATACACGATCAGTTGGCTGTTGCTATGGGCATGGTCATGTTGCTAGACATATTTGCATACATTTTTGGATTGTTATTCACTTCTCTATGAATTCCTGATGTTATCTTTGCAATACACATGTATACACAATGACATCATCATATGGCTGTTACTATGGGCGTCATCTTGTTGCTAGGTGTCTGGTATCGTTGTGAAATTCACCATCGTTTGGCTGTTGTTTGGTTGTTAGTGATATTTGCATACATTTTTTTATTGTTACTCACTTGCCTACCAGATGATGATGTTATTTTAGCAAAATATACCAGCATTTGGTTGTTGGGCACGGTCATGGTGGCTAGGGCCAATTGTTTCAAAATATTTTGAACTAAATCTGTAGAATAACACTTCTAGCAACATCTCACCAAAGTTCAGTCTCATTGACCAAGTACTTTTTACACCTAATTTGCATATCACTGATGAGATCATTGTATATTTCTTCATCTTTACACCCCCAAAAGCATCCCCATTAAATTTCAGCTCAATCTGCTCAGCAATTTTGGAATTAAAGATTTTTGATCAAAAGGACACATCTTTAGCCCTAATTTGCATATAACTGATGGAATCATATCATGAACAAATCCTAATCTACACACCCATAAGCACATTCCCACCAAATTTCAGCCTGATCTGCCCAGTAGTTTTTGAGTTTAATTATTTTTTAAAACCCAAAATGACATTTTTTGACCCAAATCACACACTTCTGATGGGATCATTTTGCTTTGAACTATTTCCCAACTAGACACCAAAAGTGATGTCCCCACCAAAAAACAAAGGCAATTGGTCAGGTGGTTTTTGAGTGCTCATGAATATACATGAAAGTACTGTGGGTTAGAACAGTCGTCTTGACTTCATCGGATGTCCAACCACAGACCCTCCACACATTTGGTTGGTGGAGGGTCTATGGTCCAATGCACACCATCTTTTAAATCTATTAATTTCAGCAGCGAAAAAAGTAACAAGCGACCTATCGGTCAGAATAGCTCCGCTGTTTTTTTTTAATTTTATTTTTTATTTTGGTGACATGTAGAAGTGGTTCAGTTCTTCAGCTCTTCACTATGCAGTTTTGTTTTAGCGATGCAATAAAGTGGTTAGTGGTTCATATGATGTCTCACTGTAAAACACATTTTACACAGAAGTTGGTAATGTATTGTTCTTTTATACCATAGTCACCATTTTATAACAAAAAATCTACTGTTATGAAAAATTGCACAAAATCTCAGAAAAAAAATGACTGGGAAATTCACACAAGAAAAAAGAAAAAAAAAGATGATTTTGAGGTTGGCTATAAATAATTCCATTGTCTTACAGCTTTAACCCTGGGAAATTTTAATGATGAATGAAATAAACTAGGGATCTAAAATAATTTTGAGGCAATTTGAATTTCAATTTTCTAACAAATTTACCAAGTCAACAACATTCAACTTGTACAAGTTGAGTAGATATATATAGGGAAGAAATGTATTAATCGCCATCTTAGTTTCCGGACGGCGACAATCCCCGCCAAGTACCAGAAAGAGAGTCATTCTGGCAGCCATACGTTACAGTGGTAACACTCGTTCATGTTCTATTACCTTTCATAAAGAAAACACAACGAAATGGTTGAAGTGATCTTTTTTTTTAATTTCTTTTCATCACAACAACAAAATCTGCGTGATCAAAAGTGTTGTAAACTAAACCAGAAAGAATTATCGGACTGGCTAAACTTCCCGATGAACTGGAGTAAGGTCCAAGTCCAAGTAAGCCTCGATAGTACGTGAGAAAATCGTCTCAAACTAGCGATACAACTTTCAAAATATAACTTGACATGTCTTCATTTGTTAGATTTATACAATTCAAGACGCGTTTTCACTCGAAAACAACAATTCTGTGAATAATGACACTCTGAACGCAGCGATTTCTCGGACGATGTTACCACTGTAACGTATGGCTGACAACGACTTGCTTCCGGGTTAGTCCCTCCTGCATCCGGGTACCTGGGGTTGTCGCCGTACGGAAACTAAGAAAGATGGAATTTACAGTGTTTCTTGTGACCGGCGCGGCGCCTGTCAGCAGACTCGGCCATTTTTTGTCATCATTCCATTGTATTTAAACCTTGTACTTGACATTTCGCAATATTTATAATTCTCAACAAAATACCTCAACATGCCTCACTTCGCTCGTACTCAAAGCAGCCCCTCGCGGTATGATCACTGATGACATGACGAGAGAACCTTTTCGGATTTACATGTAAAACGGAGAAAGATACGCAAAACATAATGCAAAGTCTGAAGCCAAATTAAAGTTGTGATTATTTTAATTATTTTTACTTGCCAAATATTTGCATTTTGGAAATGGCAAGACACGTTCATGTCGTTTAACTTTACATGTGAACTGTCGGCCAATAAACAAAATTTGGTTGATTCACAGTCCGCAGTTAGACTGCTCTTGCATAACTTCAACCGCATGCCTTCCTTACGCAAGTTGTCTTAATTCTGGTTCACTGTCATTCCAAATTGCACGACAATATAGAATTAACCACAAGTTACATGTTATCTGAAAACATCACACTTTTATAGTGGGTCTGAAGTGTGATTTTAGTGAGTACCAAGAACGTCCTGTGTTGATACTCAAGATACTTGCTGTGGAAAATCGCTCGGTCAAATGAGGTCACCTTCAGCTTCTGGTCGAATCAGGATAGAGTATGCAAATGAGGATGTTGCGGACTGGCTGATTATGTAGAAGGGTGCAGAATTGGATTTGAAGTTTACAACCCTGTTTCGAACAAACGCTTGTCATTTGGGCGCCAATTGCGTAGAATTATGACTATAGCACATATTACATTGCTTGTTTGACGTCAATAGTGTCTTTTGAAAAGTGGCAGTTTACTTAAAGTCTCGTCGAATGATTTCCAATATGGCGTCGGTCATTATCCTCATTAACATATTCATTTTTTTTTCAAATTACAAAAAAAAAATCATAAAAAATAAAAATGAAGATGTGCTGACTTGAAATTAACAAATCTGAGTAAGCTACCCCCTGCGCATCAACACGCCAGATATTAAAGCAATCTAATAAGAGGTTTTCAAGGAGTTGATGAAAATGACATTTTATGAAAAAAAATCATAAAAAATTGAAAATGGCACAGATCAACTTGGCATGAACAAATCTGAATAGCCTCCCCCCAGGGAACATGCACACCAAATATCGAAGAATTCCGACTGTCACTTTCGGAGTAAATAGTAAAAATATAAAAGTTTGACGGACACCTATGATTCACTCTACTCTCTATACCTCAATACCCACCTATACCTAAAGCTACGCTTTCAGCTTTCGCTGACAGCGGAGCTAATAAAGATAAACTACAAAAAAAGTCAAGACGACTGATGACAGTCTATATCTGCTTCACAAAGTTGTGTTTTAACTTTTCAATAGCAGCTTGATAATATCATACCTTTCTGAGATTCTTGACCATAGTTTCGTTTACTTTTACTTGTTACCTCTTCGTGGTGTTTTAAATAGGGATTCAGATTGTACATGTTGGACACATCACTGTACATCAAAATAAAAGAAAAACGTTTTAGAAAAGATATGCTACCAAATACCATATAAGACAAGCCTTCATTGAAGACGTAACCTCCCAATGTTTTAACTTTCTAAATCATATTCTTGGCCACCATTTAGTCATTATCGTAGTCTAGGTCCTGATAGGGACCGACTGTATTACGTACTACAATCCCAGTCTAGTCAATCCCCTCACTCAAGGCGTTAAATGTGGTTCAACCCCCATGGTGAGCGAAGCACAAACGGCGCATGTCAGTAGTAATCCGTCACAAATTGACAGGCTGTTGTCATCACTCATTAATATTCAGTTGGTACAGCAAATATATATGCAAATCTCCAACCAGGACTCCACCTCCAGTCTATTTAAACTAAAATCACGTTAATTCAGTGTTTTATTTAAGGGCGATAAGTAGGTAAAATCTACTGGGGTTCCCACATCATTTTACCGGGGTTCCCCACCTAAACTATGATACATTGCATGGGAAGCACTACCAGTTTTACCTCTTTCCCCCTTTCTGTTACCGGGGTTCCCAAACCTTAGCAAAAACACTGACGGTTTATGTGATCACCAAAGGGGCAAGCACAGATATTGACAGGATTGACTAGACTGGGATTGTAGTACGTAATACAGTCCCTGTCAGTACATAGACTGTCGTTATCGAGGTCACAAAATAAAGTGATTTGCATAATTGTGCCAGACCCGACCCATATATGTCAGGGAATATATGGACACTTTGAATATTTGGGGTCACTGACCTTGAGCACAGAGGTACACTTCTTACTAGATCCACAAGTTTAACAAACTGTCACAAATTAAGACAACAGCTAAAAACATTGGTGAAATGTCCATCATTCTGTAACAACACTATAGTCATTACCTTGGAAACTCTGTTTTCCTTGACTGGCCCATTTCTCTTTTTTTAATAAATGTAACCCAATCGTCCCAAATGAATATCTTCAAATCTGTAGAGACAAGGTCATTAGTACTGACTGATAGTATATGGCTTGCTTTGATAACAATACAACACAACCAAATCAACACATGTGAATGCAGTGTGGTGTACTTGGGCTATTTGCACAAGTATTTGTGGTGTTTGCTGTGGCTGTACTTACACAGTGTAGCAAATGAAAACGCAGCACCAAACACTGCAACAAGAGTGTATTTGCATACAAGTAAGTATGAACGGTTTATATATACAGTCCCCTTCAAAACTGTCGACATGATTTAAAAGAAATTGGTGGCAACAAATAAATACTGCAAAGTGTCTGTGATAATGCTGAATTTCGATAGTTGAACCTGAAGATCAAAGTCAAGGTCAAAGGTCAATGTCTAACAAGACTGGTAGTATGTGGTAGACACTTGAATGTAACCTCAATGTATGAACATTTTTGAGTCATGTGGTAAATCATGATTGTTCACTTCAAAGATGGCTGCCATTGAGTAAAAAGTGACATGAGCACCAAAAATAATGCATGTGTATGCTTATCTGGTTCTGCATTATATAGACATGATCAACAAGCAATTAGCCATACACATAATTGCAACAAAGTGTATGCAATATGTAAGTAACACTTAATTTTGATGGTCTACTCTGTAGGTCAAGGTCAAAGGTCACCGTCATACAAGGAAGCTTGCATGATAGAGTCTATGTATTAGAGACTTTGAGTTATGCAGCGATTATAGCGATTCTTTACTACAAAATAATATGGACTGTCATTTGGTAAAAATTACATGAGCACCAAATATAATGCTTGTGTATAGATCTTTTGTTCACTTGTAAACATGATTTAAAAGAAATTGGCAATATGTAAATAATACAATGTGTCTGTGATAGGCAGGAATTGGCTTGATTTTGATAATTGACCCTGAAAGTCAAGGTCAAAGTCTCAAAAGATAGCTTGCATCTGATAATATGGGGTAGACACTTAGAGGTAGTCTCTATGTATTACATTATAGAGTTATGCAGTAAATATGGATTTTTAAGTACAAATATGGCCACCATTCGGTCAAATTTGCATATACATCAAAGAACAAACTGACGAGCATATGTCCCATATGATCTAACACCTTTGTGCCAGGTTTGGAAGTAATTGGATGTCTGAGAAATGACATATTACGGACACACGGACACTCATCAGGGGACTAAAACAAAACCTCTCTGCTATTCGTAAGATCAATGAAAAGTATATGACTTTTTACCTGTGTTTTTTACAGCCTGCAGCATTACAGCACACTGTGATATGCCATGTTCTATAACGTCATCTAACCCAAACATCATTTTTACAGCAACAATGATGAATCCAACAGCAATACCTTCATAAAATTCAGCTGATTTTTGCTGGTTTGAAGATCCAACAGTGAATTCTTTACATGTATTACTCTTCTCTATCAGATTTTTCACATATCCATTAAGTTCAGCTGTCAAAAAGAAGGCAAATGTATGTATCTTTGTACTGTTTTGTATCTTTGCCAATTACAGCAAGTCTTCATTGAAGACATGTCCAACTACTGTGCAATAGTATATTGAAGGTCAAGGTCAGGGACAAATCTAATCATATAAGATGACAAGTCTTCATAGTAGACACAGTACATCTAAAATGCTTTACTTCGGAGTGTACACACTTGAATGACCAGCACAGTGAAAGTCTAGGGTCTTAAAAGAAAGTGAACACACTTGGATGACTCACACAGGAAAGGACATTAGGGGCTTAGAGACTTGAATAGCATCTATATGGGATAAATAGTGAATCTTCACAACAATGGCTGCCATTGATCACATTTGAGAATGTTGTGAAGCTCATAAATTTTGAGTGGTTTGGAAGAAATCAGCTGTTGTATGTGAGGGTCATGGATGTGTAAGCACACATGGTTGGCTGCACAGGACCCACTGTATAGCTCTCCCTCCCCCAATGGGTGGGGTGGGAAGCTTTAATAAACCAAATTCTTTGTCCATCTTAATTCTGAACTATGATATCTAGATCTCCATCTACTGCCTTGAAGGAAGCCATTGAAACTCATCTATCTTAGAGCGCCCTCAAACAGTTACAACATGTCATTATCCAGCAGCTGATTGACAATCAGAGTTTCTTTTACACTATCGATGTTGACTACTTTTTCAACATGGCTGACTCCATCACCGAATTTAACTTCAAAATTGTTGAAAGGCACTTTGACATAAAGACGTTAACATATCTTCAAAAGCAAAGCATTCAAAATATTCGCAGTCAATAGGATGTGTGTGTGATAAGCCATACCGGTAATGGAAAGTCAATTTGCTACATAATACAGTATATTCAATGACACATCCCACTGGGCATTAAGTTGTCTATGGCAGCTTTTCAGGTTAACCGTTTGAAGGTAATCTATGATATACAAGTTTCAATGACTTTTCTTCAAGGCATTTGACAGCAAGATTGATATTATAGTCATTATGCCTTGAGTATTCGAGATGATACCTACCTGGAAGATGAAGCTCCAATATAAGACGAGGTACTATTTTACTGACATCTACTGGGGGAAAATGTTCCAACTGTATGAACTCCGCCAGTCTTCCCACTTTGAATCGGATTTTGCTATTGTTTGACATTGCCTAAAACAAATAAAATACATGACTTGAAAGAAAGTATACATGCTTGAATGACCTTCTTCAAAGTCAAAGTCAAAGGCGAATAATAATGAGAATTATAATATTTATTTCTGTGGATGTGGGGTAAGGTTGCATTTCAACTTACCTTTGGACATAGCAGTAATCTATCTGTAGACGATAACCTCATATGTTTGGGTAGTAACTTCCAGGCTGAAAAGAATGGAATGTGACCTTCACTGACCCATCTGTAATAGAAAATATGGTCATTGTTACTTGTTCACAGGTTTTCTGGGTGAAGTGATTGTATTGTTTGTTGAAACATAATGTGCCATGTCATTATCACTGTGTATGCTCTTACTCATCCCAAGCTCTGACCACAATATTAAATTGGGCTTATTTGCATGGCAATAGAGTTCAATATGGGTACAAGTCTTACATGAAAATGATGAACTCTGGAGTCTGGAGTGCCCTTAGTTATTGGCTAGGTTTTTGTAGCATGGGATCCTGAGGCATGTATGTATGTGTGTGTGTATGTATATGTATATGTGTATGTATGTATGTATGTATGTATGTATATATGTATGTATGTATGTATGTATGTATGTATGTATGTATGTATGTATGTATGTATGTCACACTCGTGTGCACACATGCACACATGCACGCACGCACACACACACACACACTGGATGACTTTAAAATCAAAGGTACATCTGCCATTGTCAAAGATACACCCTGAGCAATTTTGGTTCATGTCAATGTTTTGAAAAAATAAATTTTAAAAAGTATTTGTGCTCTCTATAAACCATATCTCTAAATTACAAAGCTCCTTGTATAACGAGTTTTGTACACATGAACATGTATTCTTTGCCCAGGTCATGAACATTGTCTGTGTCATGATTCTCATCTGTTAGACCATCAGTCTGTCTTTGGATGCTAGGTGACCAAAGGTATATATTGAGAGTGTTTGCTGTCATCCTCAACTTTTGTTCGGCAACCTCCTAAGCACAGATCAGGTCGTACTGCAAGACTATATAGATCAGTATTTCTGTGTGAGCTGAACTCTGAACTGCTAATATTTTATGATGAGGTGGATGTGAATAAAAGCATACCTGATCAGATCAGACAACAGAATTGGTTCTCCAAGCCAAATCAGAGCCAGGTACAGAAAACAAATGGTCATATTCATGGTCATTGTAGTTATAGGTGTATCTACGCCATATGAACTATGTTGTGTAGAGCTTGATGATGCACCAAGGGAACTAATTGTTCCTGCTTCACTGACTGACTCACTTTGATCATCATCATCATCACAATCATCATCACCACTCTCAACTGGCAATCGATTATCTCCAGGAGTGTTATCTGGAATGTACTGGAATTTAAGGATAAGAGTTGAACAAATTGATACTACAAGGTTGGCTGAAATGTAATTGTGAGTGTCAGAAATAGGGTTGTATACAGATGAAATGGAGAGACTGATTGGATACACACACGGATGTGTATACAGGGGTCATTCTTATCGCTGTCTCTGGGCATTTTTGTCAGCATTTTTGCCTAGTCAAACAATAAAATGTAGCAATGTTTATGAGATTGTTGTTGAGCCAGGTGACATTTTGTTTCAGGGTTTATGATTTTCGTTGTATTATTTTTAGAGGTTTGATGAAAATACCTTTAACTTAGGCCCCTTAGGATAAGAAATACACCTAGAGATGAATCTAGTCTAACTATCAGTGTGCCCTCTAATGATAGCCAAATTTTGTTGTTGTGGGTCAAAACTGTAAAAACTGACATTTCTTGTGAGTCACCACATAGTAAGAGATACGGGAACAACAAATTGTGGTGCGTTATTAGAAATTGTGTGCATCAGTGGTGCATCAAATTGGCTCAGAGGGCACACTGCTCACCTTTGCTTCTCTTCGATACGAAATTCATGGACCATATTGGTTAAAAGTTAGAATCAGCAGGTTTCTTTAAGTGTCTTACCTCTTGTGAGAGAAAGCTGAAAGATATCCTTGATTCATCTTTTTTCTTCTTCTTAGGTGACATTTCAGAATCCAGTTTTGTGAGTATGATTCGATCTCTTTTCCGTAAAACCGATAAATTAATAAAATCATCTAAATCAGTCGTCTTACCAGTGAATGCTACATTTAGCATCTTTAAATACTGAAACCATAACTGCTGAACTGTGACCTGGTGGACGTTGACAACAAATGACACATTCATTAAAATTTGAACCAATCAATTAAAATATATGACATCTTCATCACATGACATGTCATCTCCCCACACCCAAGAATTTGTTCATAATTTCAACCCATATACTACCATCACCATCTACGGTGACGGATCATTTCATTCCAATGTCAACTTGTCCGAATTTCAGTGCAACATATTTCTGGGCTGATTGTTTGTTACATTTATCAGTATCTATAAAAGGTCTGGTTTTCCTACCAAAACGAGGGTGGTATATTAAACCAAACTGAAAAGTCAGTGTATTGGATGTACAGTGCTTTTTACGTCTCTGAGACATAGTATTGTAACGTCTTTTATAACTAAAATACTTGCACACGTTGCAAAGATCTGTAAATTACTTTACTCCGTGATTTTCAAAGAGTGGGAAGAATTGAAATTGGGATGAGTTGAAAATGGGACGAGTTGAAAATGGGACGAGTTGACATTGAGGTGAGCTGAAAAAAGGGGCGAGTTGAAATGGGATGAGTTGATATTGGGATGAAGTGATTTGCAATCGTATCCTACACGTTCCAATGAAAAAGTCACTTTCAAGTGTAGGACAAAGCAACGAGAAAACAGTCCTGTTGTGTATAGCAGTAGGTTGGTTGAGTAAATTGTATTTTAGTGTGTTGACGTTTTCTTTGTTTGTTAGTTTGTTTTATTTATTCGTGTATCCTTGTTTAGTGTGTTTTGTTTCGTTGTTGTTAGTTTTTGTGTACCTGTCTTTTATTGTTCCCCATAACTGCATTTTAACTTTAATCATTGTACTTAATATTTTATTAGACTTTTATGGACTTGTTTTATTGATCAACTTTGTTTGTTTGTTTGTTTCTCAACATGCTCAACTCAAGCAATTTGACCATTTCATTTTTGGTCACAAATTTGTTCTAAAAAAATAAACCATGTATTATTATTATATTACCATTACTGTTCTTTAGAGATGCCTATGATCAGAACATTGTTTTAGCTGTGGTGGACAATTTTACAACTAGTTTTGAAGGGCTCTATAAGTCTTCCCCTTAGGCCTTAAAAAATACATGTAATTGTTTGGTTCTGGTTACCCGATCCCACCTAGTTTTTCACTGCTGACTCTAAACTTTTTTGAACATATTCAAGAAGAAGAAAAATTGCAAAAATTGTGAAGTCTCACGAGAAATAGTGGATGCAGAAACTGACATCAACTTAAAAAGACAATATAAAACTTCTTCCAATCTGTAATGGCAATACATCTGATGAGATGAAACTAATAACACAGAGACCACATGGAAAACATAACTACCTGCACTAGATACTCACACATGAAAAAAATAATAAAATAAATTAAAAATCTACCAACCCCATCTATTCTAAAATTGGGCATACTAGTAATCAGAACCACACAATCTTTTTATTAGGCCTTATCATGCCATCATACATTCTGTCACCGACACCATCTAGAGTAATCAACCATCTAATCAATGAAATTACAATTAAACTTGGCTGTTATTACCTCTAGCTGTGGAGACACACCCATCTGTATCAGTGACTTGACTTGTTCTTTCAGAATACATTGATAAGCTTCATAAGTAAGCCAAGGCTTGCTTTTTATGACTTCTGTATAGTGATATAAATTTGAAGACCCAGAATAAATGTAGTATACGAACACACAGATCTATTGAACACACAGTGGAAAACAAGCTACAGGAATATTAGCAAGAATTTCCTAAAATTACAGTGAAACTAAATATTAAGGAATAAAGATAGCAGTGGTGAACAAATCATTTTGTGAACTGATGGTCCCGGACCAGTGCCTTAAAAAATCCAGTGGTCCTGCTGAAAGAATTAGTGGTCCCAGGTCCCACTAATGTGAAACATTAAATCTTACCTATGAATATGTATATTCAGACATAGTTATTAACAGTAAGGTACTGGTCCAACGGACCAGACAAAGTAAAAAAAATTGCCCAAAAAATTGCTAGTCCCAGACCCAGGACCAGTGGATTTGTTCACCCCTGGATAGGCAAAAATTTATGAAAAAATCTACCACAAATTCAACATTTACTTGATGTTGACATTACATTGTATACCTTTACAATATGGAAGTTCAAAGATATGTAAAAATTAAGGGACCATTTCAGTATAAGGTATTGGAAGTTCAAGTCATTGCTGGTCATCAATTTGAAAGGTAAATGAAAATATTGTTGTGTTAAAAGTGGTGATATGGCTGACGATTTGGTATTTATTTTGGATTCTTAATTTACAACTTGAAAAATCAAATGTGAAACAACATAGACCAAAACTGTGTTTGTAACTCAATAAACTGCAGAAGATTAATACATGTGTAACATCTTTGTTATTGTATGTGCAGTAACAGACTTTTTAGACATTCTGTAGTTTTTTTGCAATTTATTGAGCTACAAACACAAACTCCTCAATGTTGTTTCACATTGATTTGTCAAGTAGGAAGTCATAATAAAATAGTTTTATATTAAAAATCCAAAATAAAAACTCAACCCTCATCCATAGATGTAGTGTATACAAAATACATATGACCTTTGACCCTTTGTAAAACAATGCATTGCGCCTGATTACGCGGGCAATCAAATATACGTTTTGACGACAAGTGTATACGTTTAGGAACTTCATGTATTGTAGAGTGTCTTAGTAGTCTGAGTAATAAACCAGTTTAATCCCACATCCGAACGTGTCCAGGTTTTATAACGGATACCACAATAAGGTCACTTCAACTATTAAAAATTAAATAGTACAGACTTTAGCATATGTTTAGAACAGCGAGTCTGAAACTATCATACTATCATGTTTCAATTGCAAGTCTATTGTGGGTTTTTTTTATCACAAAATGGTGTTATGTTGTCAGTATGCAGTGTCTCACAAAGTGACAGAATAATACATGTATATATGAATTTTCAGTCTGTCGAACTGTAGGCGGTTGTTCACACAATGGTATTATGTTGTCAGTATGAAAAAATACAAGAAACTAATGGAACGTATAACACATCTGTACATTGGTACATTTTCACTGCTACAGATCTTTGTCAAGTGATGAGATCCATACCATAATCAGTTCTTATCATATACCCAGTATCTTGTCCTATGTAATTCAATGGAGAGCGCATGCATCAAACCCACGCAATAATTTTCTGTATCACGCACAGACACACTTTGACCTTACATGGTAAGTGTGCAATCATTGATATCCATTCACACAATGATTCAATTTAGATTTTTTTTCTCAATATCTTTACATTTTTGAGCATGAAATAATGTTTCACCACTACGTGATAAGATTTTTACGGCCCAGATATGGGTTTTTGGGAACTCGGTACAGCCCCTTCTTAAAAAGTCAGACCCATCCATCGCACAACCTCAGTCTGCAAAACCTATATCTGGGCCATAAACATTACTATTGAGGGTTCTGACTTAACTGGTAGTGATATTGGAATATCCATGCTACAACCACAACTTATTGAGTGTTCTAACTTAGATTATAGTGATGATGGAATATTATTTCAAAATATTTATAACTGTATTATAGATATACTCACCTTTCTTTCTTCGTCCAGCTTTCCTTCCTGTACTTGCCGTTAATTTCCTTATCCTCATCGAAAAAACATTGGATTTGTCTATTTTTACAAAATCACTCTCTTGCTGTATATCTCTTATCTGTGTTGGAGAGTAAATACAGTTATGACATTCCTTATTTATCACAAGCTGGGTTTTTCCAATTACTAGACAAGTATATGTTTTGCAAGCTTAAATTATAGTGATTACATTAAGTCTTAATGTGAAAAGTGATATTCCATGATTGAGGAAAGTTGTTGTGCTAGTATATGTTATAGATCTACCAAACACTTAGCCAAAACCCACACCACTTTCTGCTACGAAATGTTACATTTGCTACGCTTCAACTGGCCACGTAGGTCAAACCATGTAAATTTGTTGGTCCCATACTTTGAGTCCATGTATTGTTTAGATTTATAAACGTTTACTAGTGTTGTTGAGGCGAGTTGAAAAATAGGACGAGTTGAAATTGGGGCGAGTTGAAATGGGATGACTTGAAATTGGGACGAAGTGAATCACAATCCAGCACAACAGCTCTTTACACTTCCTCAACTCCCTGGGCAGCATACAATCCATTGCAGCCTTTATAAGTGTATAGGATTAAAGCATTCACATTGCAATCTCTATCCTACCAGGTCTTGTATGAAGTTCTAGAATGGGTTAAATATTACATTTACCTGGCTCTGAGTGTCACATATATTACAGATATAGAAACCATCCTGTAAATAGAAATCGTCCTCACTTTGACAAACGCTACAAACCACCATCTTTAATCATCAAAATAACATCACGTATTACTGAGTTCTGTGGAAGAAAGCATAGGCTTGCCTGATTAGTAAATGACAATATGTCGTACCAGATGATCATTCTTGAAAATAACTGAACAACTTCCAACTAACTGTCACTTCAAAACGAACTTACATTGAATACACTAAACACTGATACTAAATCTTTGCTTGCTTGCTTATGTTCACAACAATTTCAATGCACAATATATTCGCTTGCAGATCTTTGCATTACAGGCCGAGTTCTCTGGTATGCTTGATTCCATTACATGACTTAATCCTTTTAGTTTTATCATTGACAATTAACTCAGTCTCGGAATATTTATGGATACAACCTAGTCTCCATCATGCATACACGTGACATGATATAGTTCGAACTTATGAATTGATTATATGGTAAAGAATAGTCCTGCTTGCAGAGGGAGCCAGTCCAGACTCTATTCCGACAATGCAATGTCCCTCTCGAGTCCACGCACACTGCACCACAGGCACTCGCATCAATGTGTATGATTTTTTAAATGTATAATACATCCCCCCCCCCCCCCCCCCAATCATACAGATTGATTCGAGTGCCTGTGCACTGCACCGTTTGCAAGCAGGACTATCCATGTATTAATGTAGTCCTGCTTGCAGACGGTTCACGGGTCTATATTACTGACACAACCCTAAACACAGAATAGGAGAGACAATTGTCAGAATCGAGTCCCGGATTACTCCGTATGCAAGCAGGACTAGTATTAATGTAAACCGGAAGAACAGCTCCACGTGCTTGTGGTACACTACACATGATTCTGTGAATGATGAATGTTTGTACCTTTTGCGGCCACGTAGGGATATATCAAACTGGCAACGTCACAAATGCATTGAATGTGCTGACTCGTTGATAGTAAAACAAGGGCACTGGCTGTCAGATCACATGCTTCCCTTCAGGTTGTGTTGCGTTCACCTCCATGCTTTATCATGTTTATGTTGTGTTGAAATATTGACCTTTAGGTCACTAAATCCTGCCGCTAGATGGCGCTAGACCGAATGAAGTCGTCTGTTGCAGTGCCGTGCCAAGCTACCCGTCCATTGCGTGTGACAAGCCAAAGTAAAGGAATCGTTTCAAGCATACTGAGACAGTGGAGGGAAACGTATCTTTAAATGCCAACCAACTTGTTATTATCAAACCAACATCTCTCATCATCATCATCATCATCATCATCATCATCATCATCATCATCATCATCATCATCATCATCATCATCATCATCATCATCATCATCATCATCATCATCATCATCATCATCATCATCATCATCATCATCATCATCATCATCATCATCATCATCATCATCATCATCATCATCATCATCATCATCATCATCATCATCATCATCATCATCATCATCATCATCATCATCATCATCATCATCATCATCATCATCATCATCATCATCATCTCTCTCTCACTCTCTCTCTTTCTCTCTCTCAACGTCTCTCTCAATATCAATATCAACAACAACATCAAAACTATAACATGGCAAAGACATTTAATGAAGAGTAAATCTAAATATTTCAATACATCATCATTATAATAATTATTGAATATATATCATATAACTAATCATTAATTGAAATCCGTGGTTATATTCTCCACGTCAACTGACGATACGTTTTAGGCAGAGCAATTAGCCCTAATGACCGGTAATCAGGCATTATTATTCTCGTACAGGCTGTTGACTTCTACTGGTGTATTCATCACTTTGTTTTTATACCCAATGTTGTTGACTTGTCAGTACAGGGAGGAAATCCTCGTCGACGTAACAAAACATGTAACTTGGAGGACTGAAATTATACCCATCCCATTGGCATGACGTAGGTGTGACGTCATCATCACGACTGCTGGTACTATCCCCCCTGGAGATGACGCTGTTGTCGGTGGATACTATTCGCTGAGACACTCCTGCACTGGCCCCGAAATCAGAATCTAGACCAGGACCAATCGAAGGCGACACATTTCCACTTGATTCTAATAAGCTGTTTTGTGGTGCTCGTGTACCAGGGGCAACAGCTGGGACGTATATCTGTGATAAAAAAGAGAAGGATGATGTCTTTGAATTTTAAGAAAATCGGAATGAAAAGCACAGTATAAAGCAGCTATTTCTATCAAATATTGACATTTAAAAGTAAAGGGATTTATGAAATGAAAGGAAAGGACAGATAGAGAAAGTGAAAAAAGAGAAATACACAGGTTTGTAGTCATGACCCCACGCACATTTTATACATACATGTCACACACATATATAAACATGATACGTTACACACACACACACACACACACACACACACACACACACACAGACACACACACACACACACACACACATATATATATATATATATATATATATATATATATATATATATATATATATATATATATATATATATATATATATATATATATATATATATATATATATATATATGATTCAATAATTAGTTCGTAACCACTTAACCCCACGCACCAACCCAATCATCAACTAGTCTACTTCATATACGACTCGTGGTATAGGAACTAGACTACTTATCAACCAATCCACCGGCCACCCACCCATTCATTCATCCATCCATCCCTCCATCCATTTATTCATGTCATACAGATAAACCACTTTGGCATGTCTCGATTAAAACTAAGATGTAGAGGCACTTACCTCGTTATTATTCCACTGTACGACATTGTGTACACTTGGTATACTAACTTGTACATCATTAGTATGAATGGTTTGTAGACTACAGGTACAGGTCGTTGTCAAACTCTGGGTCATTGAGTTTGTCTTATTACCAGTACCACTAGCAGACACTGTTATAGTACCATCCACCTCGAACAACTCCAGAGATTTGGTACGTTGTCTCGCCAGGTGATCGTACAGACATAATCCGAATGGTTCTCCGTCCTTTCTGCTCTTTTCGTCACGTACTGCAGGATCGGAGTACGAATGATTTCCCAGGTAAGTTTTACGCAGTTTCTCAACTGTTATCGGTATGAATTTCGGTTTACTGGACACCCACTCCTGATGGATGATTGGCTCAGAGTGTACAACGTTCGGGTCTAGTTTGACGAGACTGGCTACCTTTGATGGAAAATACGATCTTGCGTTGGATGGACCAACTTTAATCGATGTCCAGCGGGCTTGGTTTCTGAGTTGTGAAGAAGTCGGTATCGAAGGCTGGGTAGAGAAGTTGGAGTCCTGTCCCAACGATTCTCTCCGAACCTGAATTTCTTTACTGCGACCACCCTGGGGAGCAACGAACGACCCCTGGTGACGTTGACGCATCTTGAATCGATACATCGTAAGGAGATGAAAAATGAGTGCACCCACCAGAAAACCACCGAGGGCAGTTAACGGCAATATTAAACCAATATCGAACGAAGCAAAGCCGCCATTGTTGATGTTACCTTTTTCGTCATTTGGTTCAGTGGGTTTCACAAAGGTGATGGTGTGGCTGTTCGTAGTCATTTAGACGCTGGAAAAGTTCTGGGTTAAGGCAGTTCAAGACGGGTGGACGTCCATGTCAGATTATCGAATCTTCGTCCAACGTTAACCCCATGAAACGTTTTCACTTTCACCGTCATTTACAAGACGTCACCACGAACAGGTGGGTGAGGTAATTACATGCATAAAATAAACACCTTTGTCATAACAGTAGTAGAAGACGGACTTTGATTGGTCAGTCCCTACTTTTAAACAGGTGGCGAATGTCAAACAAATACTAAGTTATGCCTCGCGTGCATTTTAAAGTAGGGAAAGAGTCATTTTCGTAGTTCGTGTGCATTTACTGACTTGAAAAAAACATTGGCTTTCGGTGAACCGATACAAGAAACTTCGTGTCGTCACTTTAGTTATAATTATATGAGCAGCCGAACATTTTAGCCTATCGATCATTTACGTGTACCTCGGTAGATAGATAGGTAGGTAGGTAGGTAGGTAGGTAGGTAGGTAGATAGATAGATAGATAGATAAATAGATAGGTAGGTAGGTAGGTAGGTAGGTAGGTAGATAGATAGATAGATAGATAGATAGGTAGGTAGGTAGGTAGGTAGGTAGGTAGGTAGATAGATAGATAGATAGATAGATAGATAGATAGATAGATAGATAGATAGATAGATAGACAGACAGACAGACTATGATAGATATGTAGGTAGGTAGGTAAATAGGTAGGTAGATAAGTAGGTAGGTAGGTAGATAGATAGATAGATAGATAGATAGATAGATAGATAGATAGATAGATAGACTATGATAGATAGGTAGGTAGGTAAATAGGTAGGTAGATAGGTAGATAGATAGATAGATAGATAGATAGATAGATAGATAGATAGATAGATAGATAGATAGATATACAGACTATGATAGATAGATAGATAGATAGATAGATAGATAGATAGATAGATAGATAGATAGATAGAGTTAGATAGATAGATAGATAGATAGATAGATAGATAGATAGATAGATAGATAGATAGATAGATAGATAGATAGATAGATAGATAGATAGATAGATAGATAGATAGATAGATAGATAGATAGATAGATAGATAGATAGATCGATCGATCGATCGATCGATTGACGGGCGGACGGACGGGGTGTGATGGGATAAAAGGATGGATTGATTGGTTGATAAATAGATTAACACCAATAAAGACGTTGTGAATGATTTTTAGAAATTCAAATTGACTTCATGAAATATATGGCTTTCTATGTTTATTTCACTGACGATAATCAACACTTGAGTATATAATGCTTCTGTCATTTGGAAAGTTGAAATTTTATTCGCCACATGAGCAAACACATTTAAATAGAACATTACAAAGTATACTCCGTAAGTCTTATATACTACATACAACTTTTAATTTAATCCTAAATATTAAAACGGGGATAAAACTCGCAATAATAGGGAACTTGCAAACCCACCATGTTGAATGTTGCATCATGGGAAATGTGATAATAACTACTAATAAATTGGTACTGTAAACAATACTTTTACATTGTTTGCAACCACGAATGGTCAATTCATATTTTACCCTGACTATTGTGGGGGGTTTATTTTATCGGTAGCTCCAGATTAGGCATTACGATAACCACAGATAACCCCATAGCCCTTTGCGTCTGAGCATGCTCAGTCTGGATTGCAAGTTCCCTATTTAATGTTATGGTGTGCAATATATAACTGGTATGTACAATTTGGCTCATGGGCCTACATATCGAGTTACGAACTCACAATAACTTACATGTAATCAAAAAAAAATTTGGTCAACGCTATTTTGAAACACCTGTTAATATTCAAAATGTAAAATTGTGTGATTTCTTAGATGAACAGTTCTACTAGTTTCTTCTGACAATAAGGGGTAACAGATATTGATATAAACAATAATAGCATGCATACTACTACACCAGGTTTAATCTGTTGAAGTTCAAACAAAATCCATGGCAGCCAGTGAAAGTTGGTAGAATCTCAGACCACTAAGGTTTAGTGAGGTAGAATCATAGACCCTACTACTTTCGTGTAGGGTCTATGGTTTATATCACTAACTAAATACAGAGCCCACACTGTGTAAGTAATGTTTGTGTGTTAGCTTTACGGTGTCTATCTCAACATGAAACCTTGTGATCAGACTCACTGATCTTGATAGTTCATTAAATAGATTTGACTCGCTTTGGGGAAAAGCTCTGTAAACGTCTTGTGCAACTTGTATTTGTCTCCTAAAACCCCAATAAAAATATTTTCACATGACTGCAACAAATACTAGCTGAGTATGTGTAATCACTACACAATGTATACATTTATCCTGAAATAAATTTATCCCAAATCATCCAATAGATATCATTTAAAACATCTCTATAAAGTTTGAAATTTAAAAGCATAACATAGGCAACAATGTTCTACGTATGATATTTATTCAGAACGATTGTCTACTGGCGATGTTTACCATCTGTTCCTCTGGTCACCGAAATCTTAACCCTTCGCAAGCACAGAAGAAATACTTCGATGAAAAAGTCGAATAATTCAAACAATGTTATAGCAGATATACCGATGTACAGACCAAGTAAACCTCCTATGTCACTTGCTAGGTCTTCTTTCTATAGAGTAGTAGATTCACACAAAAAATGAAGAGAAAAAAATGAAACTTTCAAATAAAAACCATTGTTTCTGAAACAAATAATCTCAACAAACACCAGATAAATATAAGAAAGCGAACTCAGGTTATCTTTGCTATGCGTTGTGACAGATTCTGTGTCGAATTGCATAGTAAAAATATCATACAAATATTTGTCCAGTATGCAATGGGTAGAAAAAAGAACAAGATAAATTTACCATTTTATGAAATTACTCATACCCTATCTCTCTACTAACCACGACATTTGAAGTGAAAATAGCAATTTAAGGTGTTTATCCAAATTTCTGCGAAATGTCAATCAATGTCTTCAACGTTATTGCCTAATTTATACAAAAATTCAGTTATGCCAATTTACAGAATCTTTTTTGTGGAATAACTCCACAAGCTTTTTTATAGGGCTAAATATTCTTGTATCATTACAGTATTGATTCTCTGTAGAAAATATGTGCAGGGAGATACAAGTTAGTCGTGCGTGCGTGCATGTGCTTTCACGTGCAGTTTTGCTTGGTCTCATATGCTTAAGTCCCCTTCCTCGATCAACAAGTGACAAATTATGGCCTTCAACAAATATAAACAAAGCAAAATTGCTCCGTATATTGGTAAATTTGTCTTGCATGACATTTATACTTACATCATAAGCAGGGTTTTCAGTTACATTTGACACTTTCAAAGTTTCAAAATAGACATCAATACTTGCCAAGTTCTGCCTGTAAATGTATGAAGTGTTGTAGAAAGAGAAAAAGACACACGAGTTACCAGTCGGGGGTTGGATGGGTCGGGGGGTGTTCGAGTTACTAAATCTAAACGACCACTGGGGACGACTCCGAATGTCAGTACTCAGTATATACATATATATATACGACCTAGTTCCACTATATGGATTTCTATATAGAGGGTTGAACGGAGAAGTAAAAGGACCTTTTATTTCCATGGTTTGAAATTATTATTATTATTATTAGACTTTATTTAAACTCGATAGACTGTTGAGCCAAAGGCTCTTCTCACACAGTGTCGAGATAAAAATA
>NC_135554.1:21270591-21470591 GCF_964340395.1 Glandiceps talaboti
CCCCACCCAGGTCCTGGTAGTGTTCAAAGTGTTAACTCCTGGCATTGTAATTATTTTCTTACCTTGAAATGTTAATTTGAGTAGTTCTGCTAATTCTGGATAAGCTCCATCTTTCTCTAGATGAATATCAATCTGGTGTGCAGCACTCTGTAAAATCTCCTGTGGACTTGCCATCATTCTACCTGTAGATGTTACAAGGCAACATTAATGCTTATGGCTATATTTCTAAAACAAAGCATCCACAGAACATTACCCTTTTCCTTTATCTACATCTTTCTAAATTCTGTCTCAGACCATAGACCCTCAACTGGCTGGGGGAGGGGTTAATTTGAAAAACACCACTTGAAGTGGAAGGGGCTGGGGGGTGGATACTCCTCCCGCAGTACCCCTGTGTAGGGCCTACCATAAGCAGTGGAGAGAAGTCTATGGGTCTCCTGAATATAAAACATAACTTTTAGTTTATTATTGCATTTTGTATGCTATTTGAAATTTGATTTACATTGTTTAAAGTTGGTTACAATTCCTGACAAACTCGTACACATTGGAATTATTATTTAAACTATGGTTCACTAATACATCATGGATATTCAAAGTCGACGGTCATTGAAGAAATATCTACAATACTAGTATATTCAAGCAGAGTCGTGATCACTGATGTGATATCATGGAATACATGACAAAGGCCAAAGGGGGTTGTGATCTTCAACAGTCATAAAAGTCTTCGCAAATCTTCAAATTGTACAAACTCACATAGATCGCAAAATGGCCTCATTTGCCGTCTGACCATATGATATACTCTACACGAGTGAGATATATCATTTGACTCAAGGTCTTTCACGGCATACATATGAAGTTGAACATGCCGGAGAATTACAGTGTGTTACTGTATACATATATAATAGTGAAGCTGTCGATCGTGTGAACAAGTCAACACGATGCACAATGCCAGTTTTTGACAGTAGTACTTTCTTCATGAAACACTAAATGTTGAGAAAATATTTTGCATCTCCGTATCTCATCTGTTATACCTTACCTAAAAATCAGTCCTTTCACCAACATTAAATGACAAAGTTTTCACAAAAGGCGAAAATTCAATGGACCATCCGATCGCTCATGGAAGTCGCCATTTTATGCGCACAAATGTAATTGGCGCGCAAAATTTGCGTCGGTCAAAGGTCGGACTAATGTAGAAAACAAATGAACATCGACAAAATAAAGCGTTCTTACTTTTCGTGGTCCTAAAAAGCTCATTTGTTAATTACTGAGGAAATTGTAACATTTTATCAAAGAAATTAATGGTCATTTTCATGTTATACATGACTGTATTTTATGTGTATGTAAAGAATGACACTTTTCAGCAGGCTATGAAAGGAATTAATTGATGAGTGTAGGAGAAAGACATCAAATTACAATATCATCTTTCATTTTGAAGTTTTACAATTCATAAAAATAAAGAGGCAATTATGACCTACTTCTTGTCTATCCTCTTTGAAATACATGTATAACCATATTTTGAGTAGACATAAACAAACAACTGTGTTACTAGACTGAAAGAGTCCTTGCTATTTCTATTTATGTGATCACTTGCCATATAAGGCCAAATAAAAATAATTGTTTGGTTCCTGTTATCTGACCCCATACCATGATAAGATCTGTAAAGTTTGTACATCTGATGAGAAGAAAAGCAATGACACAGAGGCCATATGGAAAACAACAGAAAACATAACTACCTGAACTAGACACTCACATATGAAAAAAAAAATAAAATTAAAAAATAAAATTAAAAAATCTACCTACCCACATATTCTAAAATTGAGCATAATCGGAAACACAATTTTTTTCTAAGTGGAATCAGCAACAAATCCTTCAGTCTAATATGTTACCTGTACTGGCTTAGACAATGATCATTTCAAGGGAGGGGGGATTTTGTCACAGTTATTAGAAGAATAATTACAAATAGCAAATCACACTCAGGAAAAATCCATCAATGTTTCAGCTGTACCTTAGGGAGCCTTAAGTTATTACAAGGAGGGAGGGATGGGGGGGTCACATTTTGCAAATCAAATGAAATATTGTTAAAAAAATTAATGAAATCTTTGAACAGGGAGAGGGTCACATTTGTAATTACTGAAGGCTCCCTTACACATGTGAAATACAACAACATACTGGACAGAGACAATGGGAGAATAAAATGATGCACATTACTCTCTGCTTTAACTTTAAAGTTTATTCATAAATCTTAAATTCATTATTGGACATGATAATAATCACATTATTTTTACATTTGTTTAACAATCACAATATTTGTTTTTCAAGTTGACAGCAAAAGTTTGAAGAGCATGGTACTGTTTCCAAGAAAAGTTGACAAGCTTAGGAAGTGAAAAGGGAATTTAACTTTGTCAAATGAAGGACTCATGGAGTCCTGACTTGAAGCCGCTGGAAAAATCTAGTGAAGATTAAAATAAATTAATTTGTTCAATAATTTCAAGTTGTAACTATGGTAACTTTTCAGAATACTTAATTTTTATCAATGTCTGTACTTGAAGTATACCATAACTACCAACAAGGGGTATCATCAGAAAGTCAAATATATTCAATTTTCAGTTATTATCCCTCTAGAGTTCATCAGCAAAACTAACCAAACCCAGTACATAATAATACTTCCTAGATTATATAATCATGTCACAGTCTATGAAACCAATTCACTATATATTTCAAAAGTTGTACAACTTTAATACTCAAAAAAGTCGCCTTGAGTTGTATCAGTGAATTAAAATGTTGATGGCAATGCAAAATCTGCTTCTCGTTTCTTTAAAGAAAAAATGCAAGCTGCTTAAACACAAACAAAACAGTTTCCTTGGTTTTCAAAAATCCTTACACATTTATCATAAATGCATAGCATAGGAATTTTTCGAAAATGAAGGTTCACGTTTTTTCCTGCTTACATTTTTTCTATAATGAAATGAGAAGTAAATTCAGCATTTTAGCAGACAAAATTCAGTGGGTGGTTAGCTCACATGTTGTTCCCTTTTAGCATTTTGGAATTTCGGCAGCATATTTTCCTGTTTACTACTATTACATTTTTAGAAAATGAAAACTTTTCTAGATAAATGGTCACACTATAAAACTGGGAATAACTAAATTTGTGGTAAACAAAGTTCATTTTTAACTCTCGATAATACACTTAATAAGGCTGAAATCATACCACTTGAAACTGGTAGTAAAACACATTCAAATAAATTACTGAAACTATGCGAGTCAAAGGAAGAGAAAAAACAAAGGAACAGTATGTGAACGACACTGAGGGCACTGTATAAGTCATCAAATACTAGTAATTTGTGTACACAGCTAGCAATAAGGGATACTTTAAAACCCATTATAAATAATTCATTGTTGCTTCTTCATTTACATATTACAATATTAATTATCAGTTTCTGTTTAGATGGCTTTGCTCATAGGTAGTGTCAGCTAAAAGATAGTATCACATGGAAAGGAATGGAATTGTTTATGTTGCTGCTTGACATGTAATGCAGATGGAATGACTTCATTCACTGTCTATGATGTGGTAGTCTGCCATTGATGAGATCTGTTTTCCCTTTGTGATGTCATACAACAGTACTGCTACACTAGTTCAGTGATACCTCATAATTCAACGTCTATGATGTCATAGTTTGGCATCTATGAGATCTGTTTTCCTTTGTGATGTCATACAACAGTACTATGTTTACACTTGTTGAGTAACACCTCATAATTCAATGTCTATGACATCATAGTTTCGCATGACAAGAACTATATTCCCTATGTGATGTCATACAGCAGTACTACATTTATACTAGTTCAGTGACAGCAAATAATTCATTGTCTATGTCATAGTTTGCCATTGATGAGATCTGTTTTTCCTTAGTGATGTCATGGCAGTACTATGTTTACACTTGTACAACATGTATAAATATAAGTCTTGTGATTCTATATATTATTGGGTCGCTTCACTTTTGATATTGATCTTAATTATGTTTCAATCATCATATACGTATATATATGAAAACAGAGTTTGTAATACAATTTCTGGTCTCTTCAGGCAACACAGTGTAGTTGTACATGTATTTACTATCTATTCAGTCTGTTTTGAGTACATGTGTTATTGTTCAATATTCTTTGCTGTCGTAGTCGTATCATCATTTATTCCTTAGAGTCTTCATTTTTGGCACTGCTCTCTGCATTCTCTTTCTGAAGGTGTTGTATAACATGCTCCCAAGCTGACAATGTCTGAAAAAACAAGAACAGAAATGAATAAAAAATTATGATAAAACACCACTCAGAAAAAGGATTAAAATGTAGGCGTGAAAAACAGTTAATCTGACAAAGCTATACAAAAAGTTCACCCAGAACAAAGAATAATCCTATGTAAGCCTCATGGTGCCACTGATAAGATAACACTACTGTGAGAACCTGGGAATGAAGCATTGGCCTTTAACACATTTTTTCAAATATACGTTTTTTAACAGAAAGTGTTCTAATGTGTATGTTACTACATGTATAGAGCAACTGAATTATGTATTATATGCCGACCCTTGTCAAAGAATGGTAACTTACACAACTTCAACTAAACAACATTACCAATGTAAACCCTAAAATACTTGTAATTTTCAAAACCTGCTGAGGACAGGATTACTGTGACAATTCATACAAATGAAAATTTGTAATTGTTGATTAAAATACTACTAGTACATTCCTCTAATAACTTTGAGTGTTGCTGATGTCACTCTTGGAACACAACAAGCCATGGCACCAACCTTTTCATAAAAATTGATTTGTCTGTCAGCTTGTCCAATGAACAGTTCTTTGAAGTCTTTCCTTTTGTTTTTATGCCATCTATCTAGATCAGCCTTAAGATCAGCGTTGGCACAGTCTGTTTTGTCTTGTAGAATAGTAACTTGTTTGTCCACCTACAAAAGAAATATCACATATTAAAATCATTGATGAACTGGTAAAAGGAGTATAAGTTATAACATATTTAATTGTCTGATGACAGATGTTACTGAAGAAGTTAATGACTCATTCGTTCTCACTACACAGAAATTTGCATATTTTTGCATGTTTAAAGACAATTTGCATATTGGAGTTCACTTTTAACCAATGAGCAGCAAACTTCAGGTTCTCCACTGAAACAGAATCTGATTGCCATAATTATTGATGCACTGAACCAAAATTATCAAAAGCTATGATTAAATACCTTCTTGAAATTTAAATTTAAATTGAATAACCATGACATAAATGTTTGTTCCAGTGGATGTTTAACATGAGAACACAGCTTCAAATACAACAACATGATGGTAATATGAATAGGGGTGTAATTACACACTGTAAATGAAATTTTATTCATGTCACCTGATAGACATTATATCACATGACTTCATTACTGTCACCTGACAAAGATGATCAGTGTCACAAAAGATACATGTATAGAACCAAACAAATCAAAGGCCTACTGTGCACATAAATAGGAATCAGATGAAGATGATGCTCATTATGCTAGATGACTTTGACCGTGTAACACACTCACAGAGCTCATAGAATCCCTATGAAACTGCTGTTTTAGAGAGTATAACATATTTTTTATCTCTTAATATTGGATTGCACTATTATAATTACACAGGAAAGAAATCTTTCACTGTATTTTTTCAAATTAAATTAGTCGCATTTTGGGGATTTTATTCATGAAAATATTGGCTTGATACACATTGGAAGTGTCGAGACACTGACCTGCAATTGAAAATTAGCCCTTTAAGGAAGTTCAACCTTTATTTATGAAATATTACACAAGAGATTGATATCAGGAGTTGCAACATCAAATTCATGTATGATTTTACATATTTTGTTACTTATATGACATTCTATTTATATAACTATTGACCCTCCACCAAGGTTGGTGGAGGGTCTATGGCATAACTATTGGATAACAAGGACCAAAAACTGCCTCTGTGGATAGGCCATTCATGATTGTTTGCAACTACTTGTATATACACTAAATGTTCAGATGATATAGCAAAATCTAACTATAACTTCTCTGGCCATGACAGCCAATTCATAGGGATAGTGAATTTTTCAAAACTGCCATTTCAAAAGTAACAGAAAAGAACTACACCAGTTACGTTTTTTGAACTTCACCACTGATTTAATACTAGGGATGAAGAGTTACAAAACTGGGTTTATTTTGTCATTCTGTATAACGTGTACACCATGCAGTACAGATTTACACTTATGGCCTACTATTTACTCAAAACACAAAAGATGTTCTGTGTCAAACATCACATAATATAATGGCCATTTTTCTCCCTGGTATGTTTTTCAATATAAGAGCATGAACCCCAATGTTTCAATCCAACAAACCTGGATTAGTACTATCTTTGCTATGGAGCAACTGGGAGTAGATAAGAGGGTTCTACTGTACAGAACAAACTCTTTCAGTAGCTCTGCTAAACAACCGTCCATACTCTTAATCCTAATCCACCATTGGCTTTAAAACATGTAAAGTCAGTATTCCAAGGATGACATCAAGGTAAGAAAGAAATCACACAAGTGAGGTCCTGCTGTAATCCTAATATCTTGTTCAAAGGAAAACACTAGCGTATCCTATGTCAGGAACTTCTGGTGTAACTACAAACACCAGCATGCAACATGCAGATTGTAAATCCTCCAAATACCAATAATGCACACTATCCACTGTGTCAAGCACTCAGTCCACTGTGAAGTATTTATATTTGTGCTTTTAATTGCATTTCATTTTAGGTAGAAAATGTTCTTAGCAAAACAGTAGTGATCAAAATAGAATCCAAGAGAAAATGAACGATTCCTCATTACAATTTGATTGTTTCATGTCAAACTTGCTACTGGGCCAGGAGTGGTTTTATATACTTCCTAGCTACATCAAATATAGAGCAATTCAAATATATAACAAAATATATCAACATGTGACACATGAAGTTGTAACATTCTCAGGTAACCAAGTGGATTGATCTAATATTTCACAGTGCATTATGGGTACTTGCAGGTTCACTATATATGATACACATGATGAAAGGTGTGCAGTGCATTGTGGGTAATCATACAACAATACAATATAGGCAGTATGGATGGTAACAAACAAACAAACAAACAGACAATATACAGGATTTGCCAAGAAGAAGTTAGCATAATTTTAAGAACCAACGTACCCAAAAGATGTCAACACCAAAAAAAAAGTTTTGAAGGTGTTAGTCATGTCTTATTACCCTTGCTACTTCTGGAATACTTCGTCAATCAGAAAAATATTCAGAAAATTTGTCCAAAGTATTAACAGAACATAACGAATATTTCCCTTTAATGCTTTGCTAAAATATAGCACTAAATTATGACTGTCTTAACATATACTCAAATGACCACTAAACCTTACAGCATACCCAAGAAATGAAAGCTACAAACACCAAGTCTGGTGGACATGCCAAGATGATTTCAGTTGTAGAACACAAACACCAAGTCTGGTGGACATGCCAAGATGATTTCAGTTGTAGAATTCATATGATTAGTAGTCAGAGAGGATGCACCTCAATTCCCCTATGCACATAGGTCAAAGTATTGTCAGAAATTTCACCATACAAAATATATATCAATTGAACGAGAAAATACTACTGTAAATACATAATGTTATTTTTCGCAAATGTTACAGTCAAAAATAAAGAAACTCTGTACTGTACTTTGCAAGTTTGCATATTGATTCCACAGTTTGGGGGGGGGGGGGGGGGCTTTTTTGTTTTGTTTTGTTTTGTTTTGTTTTGTATGGGAGGGGAGAGATTAAAGCTTAGAGGACACATATTCTACATCACTGCACAGAAAATCAATAAAGTAAACTGAGTTTCTTAATTCAAGTATGGTACATTTTGAAAGCCAAAAACCAATTTTTGAAAATCAAGGAAAAAAGACAAACTGATATAAGCTAGATGAGTACAGGTCTGTACTGATTTTGTGTCAGAAATAATCTTTAATTGCCCCTTATTTTCCTTATTTTGAGGTCCATAAATTTGAAGTAATCAACGGTTTCTTTCATTCTAGAGGTGCATCCTATGCGGAGGGAGTAATTTATGCAGCATGCATGATCAATTTGCATGATGAAACATGAGATCTTAGATGATGGCATAGGCACAAGATGCAGTATATATATACGGTATATGCAGACGAGATCTTTAAATTGGGTGACTCTACCTCTTCTATCATTTTCTCAAGCTTGGCCATCTTCTGTTCTTTGATTTCATCGGGAGTTTTACCAGTCAAAGAGCCTATAGAATAACTTGGGTCCGTGATCTTGACCTGAGTGACAGCGGTAAGGTGGTAACAGAATTAAGAGGGCAAGCTTTAATCGGTGAAGGTTTGCTGAGATCGTTCTCAGGTGTGATGCAGGCAAAAGAGATGAAAGCATCTTACTCAAAATTGACATTTTACTGCTCAGTTACCAAGAGTCTCAAAAAGAAATATTTCAATTGTTATTTTTGATGGAAAGAAGTTCCAAACATGAAGAATTAAAACACTTGAAAACTACAGTGTATAGTACTTGTTAATTCAAGACAAAGTCTGTCATTAGAAACCTGGCAACAGTGCAAATAACACTTGACTGAATGGGGTACCCATTTCTTAGCTTACAGAACTGCTTTACAAGGGATAGAAGAAGGAATGGTATGCAAGTGCAAAGAAGCAAAGCATTTATACTACATACTGGTGATTACTACACTAAACAGAAACTTGCAACAATTCTACAATGTGACTTTGATTTCTCAATCTACATCACCAAAGTATCTATGGCAACCATGACACACTATGCTCCTTTGAATTTATAAAGAAGAATTTTTTTTTCATCAACTGTTAACTTGACTGTGAGATAGTTGATAGTTGGTATCACATCTATACATATTATACAGGAAGTGGCACAATGACTGTATCCATAGTTTTATTACAGGGCCACAAGCTGAGTTTATACATTTGAAGGGATCATTTTTGCTGCATTTTTAAAAGGTGCCTATCATAGTATTCTTCATACTGAAGCATAGTACATCATCACTTGCTTTTAGCAGAACTTAAACTTGGTAGTTAGGCATAATGTAGTCTTGCTGCTTGACCCTCAGGCTATTCTACTTTTGGTCAATGTGACCGAAGGTCACTAGTGAGGGTGATAGCCTGCCCTCATATCTATCAGAAGAAAGTGAGATCTAGCAGCTAGACTAGGCATAATGTTGTTTAAAACAATTCAATGAAATTTAATATACCGATATACTTAAAACTAAAAGTAAAGGAAGCCCTTTTAATGCTCACAAGACAGAAGACTATTTTTAATGTCACTGAAGGTATACAGAATACTAATATTATGTTAAGAATAGTTCAATCAGGGAACTTTTTTGTTGAATATTTTCATCAGAGTATGAACTCAGCTTGTGCCACTATAACTTTTGATAATCTAACAACTTCATCTACCACATTCTTTTATCCTATTTCCTATAATTACGTTTAATACTTCAACTCAGTTTGGGAGACATACTGGTACTATTTACAGTCACCTTCGGCTACTGTTACATGTAACAACAACTTGAATATAAACATCTGAAGTAAACAACTCAATGAAACAGTTAGTAACGCTCTACTTCCAGCGATTATACAGTATGGCTAGTAGACTTTTAACATGTAGAATTTCATAAAACTATAGAGGCAATACTCATTCTTCATTTATCTATATTCTGGTAAAATATTTCCTGGTGTTATAACATACAAGTTGCTACTGTGTTTATCTGACTAATAATGAAATAAACTGAAGTGAAGAAAACTACCTGTTCCCTTTCATTCTTCCTCTTGAAGGCATCTTCCTGGGCTAGTTCATATTCAACTTGAATACTGTCTCTTTTCTTGAGAACTGACTGTGGGTTGTAGAATAAATTATACCAAAATAAGTAGAGTTAATTTTGTTCCCTTCTTTCGTACCTAGTTTTTAATGTTTGTATTACTATTATTGTATTGTACCAGTGTGTGTGTGTGTGTGTGTGTGTGTTTGTTTGTGTGTGTGTGTGTGTGCATGCATGTGTGTGTGTTTGTGTTTGTGTGTGTGTGTGTGTGTGTGTGTGTGTGTGTGTGTGTGTGTGCACGTGCACGTGCACGTACGTGTGCATGTCTATTGCAGTCACAATAAATGATATTACAACGGGTTTCCATGGCAATAACTCATCAGGCTTAAAAGTATAAATCGGATATTGTATTTTTTATAAAATACTTTGTCTACAAAGTTCTAATATATCTGTTTGACATTTTTGATAGTGTCAAATTCATTTTTCTGAACAAGTTAACCGTACCCAATACAACCAACATTTACACACACTGATTTGTATAGTATGATTTACCTTTAACATCAACTTTCCAATGACACATCAACATCAACTCACCTTGATAGAATCAGAATACAGTAAATATTCTCTCACTGGTGGTAGGAAATACTGTTCTTGTTCATCGCTCTAAAACAAATTATACAAATTGGGCAAATAGCTAAGATCAAATCCTGCAAATGTTGATATTTTCCCTATTTCAAAAATTATAGGATGTTTTCATTCTACAAGTGGTTTCCAGATTCCCAAGACTAAATTTTCCATATTATTGAGACAGGCACGTTGTATTTACTATGTACAAATCAGCAGCAAAATAAATGTTAATGACTTAATATTTCTGACATTCATTTTTGTGTTTTCTGTTAATTGTTATAACATAAAACTATGTAGAGTTAAGTAATTGGTACCCACAAGTTTTCCACATTTTATATTTGAGGCATAACTGAAAAGAACGTTTACCTGGCATCTCCCACCCCTAGCTATGAAACATCTTACAACTTGCATGTAGTACACATGATAACTTACCAGATCTTGTACAGCTTTTTGACAAGTCTCTATACATTCAGCCATACATGTCATTGTTTCTGCTAACTCAATCTCCGAATTAGACCATAAACTAAATACTGGACTGTATTCACCTAGTTCTGTGATGTAATCTGAACAAATGAAAGGAAATAAAACTAGTTTAATCAAATCTGAGGAAGCATTTCGTCATTTATTCACTTTATTTCACTTTAAATTTGCATAATCTTAATCTTGGTACTTTCTGTATTAGCAGACATCAAACATATTCTACGACTTGTCAGAGTGATTCTAACTTCTGTCTTTCTTACTATATACATGTTATTGTTTTATACATAGTAAATTAAATAAATCTAAAAACATGCACTGACACTGGTATTTCTATAATTTGATACATGTTTAGCTTGCCTGAAAGTCCATAACATAAATTTTATGAATATATGTTGAACTTTTGAATTCTCACTCAAATTCATAATTTATGCGATCTTTCTTTAAAAAAGGTTGTTTTTTTTCTTACTTTTGTCTTTCTGGAACTGAAACTATTTATTGTTCCTAGTTTTTCACCCAAAAATGGTTGAAAATGAGATGCAAGCTCCTGTATATCACATACCCAAAGTTTTTCTTTGATGAGTCTGTCAGAATTATTACTCTTCCTAGTTTTAAACCAAAACTTAGTCAAAATGAGGAGGAATTTCATATATTTTATTTCACCTACCTTGATTTTCTTTGATAAGTCTTTCTGACACCCTATTGATAGTTCCTAGTTTTTCACCAAATGTCTGGATATATTCCCCCATCATTGTGTACTCTGGACTTCTACTCTTCAGCATGTAGGTGGCTGCCACATTTCTCATAGAATCACCCATACGGCTCAACACACCAGGGCCTTGCTTCTTATGTGCAGTCAGTTCCTACACAGAAAAACACATAAAAATAGTCAGATTTTAACTTTGGGCAATAGGTAACATAACGAACAATAATTATATTGCACAATGACATACAAAAGATTGTACATTATGACGAAAACAATGTGATGTGGAATTGGGAAATTTAGTAAGATAATTTTTTTTTTTTTTTAAATCCGAGGTCACCCCAGACTGCTACAATGAATATGAGTGCATAGCATTCACTCTACTACAGTCACTATACCATGCACAAGCCAAGTTAAACGGAAAAATATGAAAAATATACGCTGGTCATTCTACATCACAGCAATGTGCGCCTATGTCACGAAAATGTGTGTCTACGTCACTGGTTCTGCTGTGTTCAAAATATAACTCAAAACATTCAAAATTGCTATTCCTTGCCCCGATTTGATTTATATTACTGGTGCTGGTATAATTATGTTATTCTCTAATATTTTTTCTTCATTCAGCTGGAAAATACTCATGACCTAAGGGTTGTCACTACAAGTCTAGTGACTCACAGTGACAAAGGCCCCTTATGTCACTCATATTTTCCTTGGCTGAACAAAGAAAAATATTGGGAAATAACATCTAAGTGTTATTGAATTTGCATGTCACATTCTGTTTTTTTCCACAGCATAGTTTTTGAACTGATTTTGATAACTAGACATAAAATTGAAGTACCAAGTTTTACAGATAATTATTCCTTCCCTAAAAAAAACCTGCATTACAACCTAACACCTCCTTGTTCCCTTCTTTAATATTACAAAGACAACACCTACTCAAGGAACAGTCAAATACAAAACACTTAATATTACCAAAGAAACCACACACATATTTTTCAGTACTATACTGTCTTCTGTAATTCTTTCAGAGCCTAGTAACTATTCAATATGTGTGGTGATTTCAACTGGACTCTCATCAAGTGTGCAGTGAGCCAACTCAGTCAAAATTGTCACACATCAAAGTGACTATAACTGCTAACTTTCACCATCATCAAATTGCTATATATATAATTACAAACATAATACTTTGTTATTTAGAATTACCAACTATGAATTCAAAAATTCCAAAAGTTCTCGTTATAATACATTATTCTCACAGGAAAAATGATACACATCTAAAAAAAATTGATAATTTCAAATGTGTAATAAATTAATTTATCCAGCAAACTGATGTTGAAGTTAAAAGAACATGCATATCTAACAGATCAATAAATTATGTTAATGTGATGTTAATTATTAATCTAATTACCTTTTTTGTCTACTTAATTTTAAAAATAGTTATTTCTTAGCATTAATTTGTGTGTGCAACATGCTGAAAGCCATTTTACGAGAAACATCAGAATGAATGTGACGTGACAAAAAAACTACAAACTGTGCCGATGGTAAGGTGTGGAATTAAGGTTCTGTTACTATGGAAACCAAGGTGTGGATGATGTGGATAAGATACACCGGAGGATCTGTACCATTTGCTTTGGTCTCTACCCACCAGAACAGTTACTATGGCAACTGTGGTAACTATGGCTACACCTAGGCAAGCAGAAATCGTTAAAATTACCCATGCCTTTGCAGTCAGGAAAATTTGAAAAGCTGAATTAAATGAAAGAATGGGATGGTCCGCAATTCGCATGAGAAATTTGTTGAGTGCTTTCTGTCTTGTCTTCAGGAATTCTGGACTAAAATGGTCATATCTCCTCAGACTATGCTTCTCTGGCAACGGCTGTAAAAAAAAGAGAAACACAAAATAATTTTATTATGATTTTGAAGTGATTGCAATGTACAAGAGTAGAATTTCTTGCATTATCAGAGAGTTGTATGCAAGGTATTCAGCTTATGTTTGCAAAAAAAACACTAAAAAAGAGAAGACACTTAGATAAAGTAGAACATGACTTTTATCATTCTTGATACTAAGCTATATGTATTTGTGGGTGCATGACATTGTGTGTGTTTTCACAAGTGACGGCATGTGTATGTTTTTGTGTATACAATATATCATGTTGTGTACCTGTGGACATGCCTAAATGTAGACTGTACGATACATAGTGACGTTTCGCCCTCACCGGCCTCCTCTCACACTACGTGGTAGGGGTTGGCCGATATGTGAGGGCACCCCATCACGGCGTACCTTACAGATTAGCCTAAATGTTGCCATATACTCAATCAGTTGACGTGTGAGTGATTTCAAAATAGTTATACTGAGTGGTATTATATTAGCTATTAGATATACTTACTGGTATAAGATGAGTTGGTTGAGTTTCTTCTAATTTATTTCTAAGCCACAGGAAATCTTGATATCGTCTACGTACAAGGTATTCTGGGTGGTCAAATGAGCTTCTGGTGGTCTAGATGTAAAAATAACAGTTCAGTAATAATTAAGATAGCGTAAACACTGGAGTCCCCAAAAATGTCACCTTGCAAAATCATGGCTGTCATCAGAAATGCCACCCTACTGTGATTACCACTCCTCATGGGCAAACAGTAAAACTGACTTTGGTAACAACTTTGTATGTTACATACAGTACCCATGGTGCAACTGCTGACATTAGACCATGGACAAACAGAACAGGGTAAGTATACTAGTAAACAACTGGATTGGATTAATAATGCCTTGCTCAGCATGTTGGAACTTCAAACAGTTTTATGGCCTCTTTATGTATACATGAATGCCAGGAGAACTGGAAGTTTGTTTGTGAAGTGAACTATTATGCAAAGTGGCCAAAAACACTGTTCTTATCAAATGAGGGAATGTAATATAAGTCTCTGTACTTCCAACATGCTGTGCAAAGTGTTATTAATCCAACTCAGTTGTTCACTTTCCCTGTTTGTAATAGGTTCTGTTTGTCCACAGTCTGATGTCGGCAGTTGTATTTACCTTAGTAACAACTCTACATGCATATTACATATGGTGTCTACATTGTACGTACTTACCTTAGTGACAACTCTGTATGTTACATACGCTGTACCCATACTTCCCGAATGTTTCTCTGGATCATCTACAGTCACAAACAAGTCTCTTGTTTCCATATCTTGATCATCTTCTTCCACTTCTTCTTCTTCATGGTCATCAAGTTTAATAGATCCAGCTAATGCAGTCTGTGATGCATTAGAAGCATTAGATATATTGCTTTCTGCCCCTGGAGATCGTAGATCTTCCTCCTGGTTTCAAAATAATAAGGAAATGTATTAAAGCAACAAATTCATATTCTAGTACATACAGTTCTATGTCACAACAACCTGTGTCTATATCATTGATTCTGTACAAGTCAAAACATTCAAACCACCACCATGATATCTACTGTATAGTTTTATTTACCATTCAAAAGTTGATTTTGATTAGCTGCCGTGTGTGTGTGTGTGCGCGTGTGTGTGTGTGTGTGTGTGTGTGTGTGTGTGTGTGTGTGTGTGTGTGTGTGTGTGTGTGTGTGTGTGTGTGTGTGTGTGTGCGCGTATGCGTGTACAGGACT
Source organism: Glandiceps talaboti (assembly GCF_964340395.1). NCBI lineage: Eukaryota > Metazoa > Hemichordata > Enteropneusta > Spengelidae > Glandiceps > Glandiceps talaboti. Next base: position 21,285,879 of record NC_135554.1, read on the forward strand.
CTCAAAATGTGCAGTAGTCCGCCAGGACACATACAAAATAACTATCATATCTACACTACCAAATTTGTAGGATGGTAGTCTTTCAGACCCATGGAAATCAATAGAAAAATAGAAAACTGTAGCTGAAACATTTCACTTAGCTAAATCTGACTTACCAAGCAAAGAAGTTAAATTCAAAATCTTATATATTATACATATACATATACATATACATATACATATACATATACATATACATATACATATATGTGTATCTTATATATTATATATATATATATATATATATATATATATATATATATATATATATATATATATATATATATATATATATATATTATATAATATGTTGACTAACAAATTAATATACATGATTAATTTATGAAAGCGTACGAAATACAATTCACTACAATTTTTTGAGACAACCTGACATGATGGTTTAAATCACTGTAAATATTACAGATTCACCACATTAATTCTGTTGCCTAAACCAAATTCTGCTAATACGAGAGCAGAGATATATTATATAGTAAACCTTTCACATTTCACTTTTGTAACAAATGTCACCAGAATTTCTAAGCTTTGTCAATCAGGGTACATGCTGTTTGACTCACATCCCATCACCCCATTTTCATTATATGGGGGCAGGAGGAGGGAGCTGTTGAATAAAGTCTGATTTTTGACAATAGACAATACTCAACAACAATAGAGGTGGCTAGACAGACATCACATTCAGATTTCATTTTTTTTTCTCTGACAAAAAATATCATTAAGACATAGCATATAGAAATTCTTTCCTACCTCGAAATCATCGTCATTTAGTGAAAGAGCCCTCGTCAAGGGGTCCTGTAATGGATATGTGAGGTCCGGACCCTCCCCCAATCCAGACAGTGTTTTCGTATTGCCACCTTTAACTTCCGCCATGTTGAAGTGATTGGAACAGAGGTGGCACAGTTCATTATATGAAGGGATGACGTATGTTTTTACAAGAACTATATCCAAGGTAAACAATGACACTATTACACTTTACGCCTTGATATACTATAAAAGTTCAATAATTTATACAGGCTTATTTAAGTTCATCGTTCCCATTGTCTGTGGTAAACCTTTGTAAATAAAAACGATCTCGTTTGAACTTTTCCCACCCTTAGTAAATATCGATCAGTCTTTTTCGGCCTTCTACATCTAACCGATAGAGGGCAGTACTCTTATCGGCATTGAATGGCTTCATTGTGGTGTGACACGAGACAGTGTGCGACGGTAACATCATTTCACAAATTCAACCTGTCCGTGATGCGCCATAAAGCGAAGCTGAACTTTGAGCCATAGCCAGACTACTTTACTATACCTAGACAGTGTTCAGACATTTTGTATACGTAGTGTTATCTCGAAATTGGCGTTTGCCGACCTCTCATGGGCCCAACACTCAGTGTACATATTATTATGTACATGGTGGCCAGTGAACAGATTTGATTGCAGTGACGTGCAACGTTATATATCTAGTATATGATCTTGGAGCAGAACGTTAGACTAGAATAGAGTAACACATTTTTGTAAAAGAATATTTAAACAGGATGTCAGCAACTCAGCCACCTAATAATAACCCAGCACTGAATGTTGGTCAAGGTATTTAAATAGTGGTACTACAGTAGCTGCAGTTATATTTGTAATTAATAGTGTGCTGTAATATTAATTGTGCCTTTTCATTTGTGATAACATGAATCCTTTTGATATAATAGTTATAGTTTCTGCTTTCAGTGTCATGTCTATGTTAAGTGTGTAAACATGTATAACTAAGTTCAGGACATTTTGTCAAACATTGGTACTAATATAACTTACAACTATTTTTTAGTATTTTAAATGTTTGATGTGAACTTTATATCATATACAATTACAACCACAGTTAGCTCTATGTTGTTATTGTCAAAATCATTATTTCAAGAAAAAAGCTTTTTCTTTTTTCACCCCTTAAAATGTACCTACCTTAACCCAAACTATCCTAACCTTAATTTACAATGTAAAGTATTTTGACACTAACCCTGTGTAATATCTACAATCTTGAGTTTCAACTAACTTGCATGAAATTTTTAATTTAAATAATTCAGGACTTTGGTTAAACAGCTCATATTTGCTTACTTGTTACTTTCTGTGAATCATTTACAGAAAGACAGAATAGAAAAATTTTGGAGGACTTGCAACAAGAGAAGAAAAGATTGCGAATGATGCAAGGACAACCAAACAGGTAGGGTACCGGTAGTTGGTTACCAAGACAATCAAAGTGATGAGGAAGAGCAGAAGTTGTTGAGATGTCTGTGTTGTGCGCTGTTGATAAAAGTGTTTCTCTGGGGCCGATGATCATTTCACTAGTGTAATTAATTTAGCTACACGGTCTGTCGTTTCTGAGTCTCTTAATATTATATATTCCTCCCTACTTTTAAATGAAATGGAAAGCACAAAAGATAAATCAGTAAAATTTAATTCAAATACAAAAGAAAACACAAAAATCAGAGGCATTCTCACAGTTCTGATAGTTATTCAAATTTATTGCTGTTAAATTTCATTCTAAATTTTCTTGTTGAACTCCATCTTTGTTTTCATTCTTTATTTTAAAAGTGGTGGTGGTATTTTGGGACAACTTCCAATGCAGAGACCACCAGCAGTCAAAGACCAACCAGGACAGGTAGGTCATGTCATTAGTAAGTTGTCTCAGGCATTAAGATACTTGAAGACAGCATATTCATGTATCGTACTGTGTCTTTATTAAGAGTACCCACTGTTTTATGACAGTTTTCGAGAAATGCATATGTGAAATAATAGTATGTAGACTTGAACCTATGCCATCTCTAAGAGAACTGTCTTTTACCATATATGGAATCCTTTGTTGGAAGTCCTTCACCAGCTCTGGTGTTGGGTTGTGTGGTGTTGATAGATTAGATTTGATGGAGGGATGGACAGACAGAGGGCGTGACAGCTGGAGGGAGGGACAGGCAGTGGGAAAAGCAGATGGTTGGTTGGTTGGTTGGTTGGTTGGCTGGTTGGTTGGTTGGTTGGTTGGTTGGTTGGTTGGTTGGTTGATTGGCTTTATGAATGGATTTATGAATGAATGAATGAATGAATGGATAGATTGATTGCTGGATTGAATGATTCATTGATTCATTGATTGATTGATTGGCAAGGGACAGATGATTGGATAGATGTATCTACATGCATGATAAATGGATTGATTGCTAAGTGGGTGACTGATGTGTTCGTTGTTGGATGGCTAAAGAGATGTTTTGGTGCACCTGAAGGGCACAGGCCCCAACCTTTAATGTGTGAGTTTGGCTCTAACAGCATTCTTCAATCTTGATAGTAGTTAATAGTGTAATACTGTATATATACGAAATTGTGCAAATGTTGGAGATGTTGATATGCTTTTCTGTAATTTCAGATGGTAACAATGAGAGATCCAACAGAAGCACATCATCTAGCAATGTCACAAAGAACAGCACTACAGGTGAATACATAGCTCAATATTTATTTGAGTCAACAACTAAAGGGTGAGATCAATAGTTCAATAGGATAAAAAACATAATTCACGTTGTTTGGGAGTGGGGGGGGGGGTTGAACCACTTTAGTTCTCATCTGACAAAAAAAGGTGATTTCACTGTTAATGGAATCTATTTTGTACCCCTAAATTCAACTATTTCTTTTAAAAACGTTATTGAATCAAGAAATGGAAGAATTTTCACTTTAGTAGTAAGTGCATGGCACTAAAATACAGGAGTGTCAATTTAAGAGAATTTTTTGTCACTACATACTGACCCAAATCTTTTTATAATATACATTGTACTTATCACAAAAGCCAGTCAGAATTATTTCTGCCGTTAGTACACTTGTATTGATTATAGCTATCAATTTACATATGATTTTGGGAGACAAGATATTACCTCAGTAACTTACACAACTTTGAAATCTTGTGAAGAAGCCCTACTGCACTTGACATGTGTTCAGCCATTTTTTTTGGTTTTCCTGCAAAGGTTTATGGGAAAATTTCTTTTTGATGACATCATGAATATCCCAATCTCCTGACAAATACAGTGTCAGTTTTGTCCTCTCTGTGATAGATGGTGTTTTATTATGACCTGACAAAGTGACATAGTCATGGTGAAAAGCTCCCATAGACCTTAGGGAGAAAGTGTCATCCTTCATCTCTCTGTTCAAGTTATTGGGACAACTCTTGATGTAAATAGCCACCTTCATGCTGTGCCTTAGCCAGTTAGTCTCTCTAAAATGCAATGATAGGTGGCGCTGTTTATTATGAGAACATTCCCATAGATCTCAGGGAGAAAGTGTCATCCTTCATCTCTGTTATCAAGTTATTGGGACAACTCTTGATGTAACTAGCCTCCTTCCTTATAATTGTAATACCATTTCTGTTTTGTTTCTATAAGTAACAATGCATTTTCTCTTTTTTTTTCTCTTTGCAGCATGCCCATAGTAATTCAGTAGCATATTTTATCACACAAGATTCTTCATTTGGTAATCTTATACTCCCAGTAATACCAAGACTGTCAGCTGACTCATAGATGACTTCAGTTTAGGGAATTTTGGTGCTCTCTTTTTATTGTAATCATTATAAAACTTGGGGGGAAAAAACACCATTAGATATTTTTCAGTTTGTGGAAAAAAAAGAATTGAGAATTGAATTATTATTACATCAGTGTATTTAAAGATGTGCAAAAAGAAAATGTATAACTTTTGCTCAGAACCACCAAAATGGTTGGCTAGTAGTGGATGTTTTTTACAGAAATCATGTGAAAATTGTAAAATGAGTTTAAGTAACTTACATTATAGTCTGGTTCCTGATGTTAGTAACAGTATGGAATACGGTCTGTCAGAAACTAGACTACTTACATAAGTGATAGCAAAACAGTAGGTTGTATTTCATTTAGAGAGAGAGAGAGAGAGAGAGAGAGAGAGAGAGAGAGAGAGAGAGAGAGAGAGAGAGAGAGAGAGAGAGAGAGAGAGAGAGAGAGAGAGAGAGAGAGAGAGAGAGAGAGAGAGAGAGAGAGAGAGAGAGAGAGAGAGAGAGAGAGAGAGAGAGAGAGATGTAAGGACACCATTCATATGCAAGGAATGAAAACAACAGCAAGTCTACACAGAAATATTATTGTAACTGTTTGTTATTATTTTACACAGAAAGAACGTAAGGGCTTCTAATGTTTGTATTTACAGAAACAAGATTCAGGGCGATAGATTAATAATTGTTGAGTGGCCAAGCAGTCAGTTCATTTGCCTGTTACCACTGCAGCATGGGGTTGAACCTGCTCAATGCAGCCACATGTCAAATTAAGATTAAAATTTGGGTATGAAAAGCTGTCGTCTGGCAGAGCTACAAGAAAAGTTGGTCCAAAACAAATAAGCATGATCATACTTGAGTTATTGTTTCACTGATAAGTAAACACTAAAGGTGAGAACCAGGGATTGAATCGTGGGTCTTTAAATGAAGGTCTGTGTGTATTAAGAATGTTGTTAAGGTAGAATGTGCCTCGGGATGAATTTTACTGAAAATCAAAACTTTGCCATATGGAAGCTTGCTTCAGGCTGTTTTGAAATAATAAAAGAAATTTGCAGGTCCACCATCTTGTTTTCAAGTAAACCAACATTCTTTTGTTTTCCCATAGAGTTAACACAGTATTTGGTGGCCATATTGGATTCTAAAATTTGCATAAATTTGATAAAATTTTGACCTCCATTTCAAAAATTTGTATGGTGACCCTTGATTTTTTTTCCTTGATTTTAACTGAGAATATGTTTGAGTTTTCTTGAACAAAGTCACAGCAAAAGTTTATTTGCAAGGTGCATTTCACATTAAGAGGCATCCAACAATACAAGTTTTCCAGAGTTACTCTGTTTTGCTCTAGCTTTAACTCTAAAATGCCATGGTGCTGCACTGGTGGCAACCATAATAACAAATTTCCAAATAATTGGACAATTCACAATAAATACTGTAGAATAATGAAATGCTTAAAATCATGTCAAACTTCAGTTGAAGAAGAGTGGTTATCATATTATTAATTCTTTCATGAATAATTTTTTGTATTTTTTTGTAATGTGATTTTTTGATATTTGAAGGAACTATAAGTTAGAATTACTGCAACTCTTTGAATTCTTTCACAGTAGTTATATTTTTGAGCCATTTTTGCCATTTTCAAAATGCTAGGTATAATGTATATTTTCTTACATTTTCAATTGATACACAAAATGACTACCTTCAAATTTATGTCACCAGTGTTTTTTGAATTCAAAGTTTTGAATGGATTGCCTTCAGAATATGTAGAACTTGCTATCTTGTGTCATTTTCAAGTTTACAATGTGAATTATGTCAAATTTTGCAAAAAAAATTATTTAAAATGTTCTGCAAATAGCATATTGATATATTGATGAACTATAAAACATGCAAATTGACATGAAATACTAGCTGATTGTGAATTACAATGCATTCCAGAATACTGTAGATCAAGTGGCCATATGGATGAGAAATGGGTATTTTATTTTTGGATATTGAAATGAATAAAAAACTTCACTTTGTTTTTCTACTTGAAAAAGCAATGTGAAATAATACAGACCAAAGTCCACGGTTGCAACTCATAAATTGCAAAAAAATATTTCAAATGGGGAAATAGTTTGTTCTTGTACATACAGGAAGTGGTTTGTAATCAAAGCTTTTTACAACTTCTTGTAGTTTTACCAAAAAAAAATATTTTTTGAGTTACAGACATGCACTTGGTTTGTGTTATTTGACACATAATCAAGTTATTTATTAATTGATTAATTAAGAATCCAAACTAAATATTTTTTCTCATCCATGTGGTCACGTTAACAATAATTTTAGTATTCTTTTGTTCCAAAAACAGAAAAGGAAAATTAACACCAGAAATTTTCGACTGTACAGTTCAGAATCCATTTTTGTCAACAGATCTGTCTGCTGTTAATCAGAACATGTGATTTTATGGGCATTTGATTGTTATGAGATGTCTGTAAGGGATGATCACACAATGTCACACAAGCTCAATAAATGAACTTCATTCATTTTTAACCCCCCCCCCCCCCCCGAAATGAATGAATTCCATTTATTGAGCTTGTGTGACATCATGCAATCGTCCGTCCGTTCACATGTACTGAATAGTTGGTCAATATATTGATGAAGACGGAATTGTGCTGTATAAAATTTCAGGTGTAACGTTTTGTTAAGAACAAACATTTATTTTGATACAGAGTATACATGAATATAAATTTGTGTTGGCAGTAGAACTTTCCATCATGTCTATCCACAGTGACAAAGAATTAACATTAAAGTGGTCATATGAATGAGAATTGGGTGTTTATTTTGGATTTTTAATTTATAAACCAACTCAACTACATTTTCCTACTTGAAAATAACAACATGAAACAACATATACCAAGTCCTTGTTTGTAACTCATTAGATAGTAAAAATGTATAAATGTTGGTTTAATTACCATACTTAACTGCATTAGCGCCCTCACTCGAGCAAGGGCACATTGTTTTTTCAAGTAAGAAAACATAGTAAAGTTGGTTTATGTATTAAAATCCAAAATAAATACCCAATTCTCACCCATATGGCTACTTTATATCATGTACATTGCATATATAGTCTACATGACAAGACTAATTTACTGAAGGCTTTTCTGGAATTTTTGGAATGAAATCATGAAAAATAAAAATCATAATGTATATTAGAAGCACATCAAATGTGTGTATGTAAGATGTATTGGGCTTTGTACTTGTGAAGTGTCTGATATTATGTAGTACACACTTCTTGAAGTGAGTAGAAACAATAAATAAAAGATTTTCTAACAAGTCTGAATTTGTTTGTTCCAAGTGTTTGGTTAACATCCCCTCTTAACAGTTTTATGTCTGAAAAAAAAATTAAGGGTCTTTTGTATTGTGAAACAACTGAGCAGGAGGAGCCAAACAATATCGATAACAGTAAAACTTTGTGACACAAACTTCTTGCATTCAAATTTGACATAGAAGACACCCAACAATGCTTTCAAAGAAGTAGCACTTGTTGTATTTTATCATTGTTCATACATGGGTTTCACATTGATTGTTTATAACACTATGTATATTCCATCATGAATTTCAAAGTACTATGATTTTCAAACACAAGTTCTCGTCGTCCACTTTTGATTGAGAAGCAAACTTGGACCATTCTGTCAGATCCAGCTAGACACTGAAGCAAGACCAGTGATTTCTTCGAAAAATGTATGTTACTCAATCAAAAGTGGACCAAGAGAACTTGTGTAATGGATTGATATGGATTGATAATTAATGTACATAAAAAAGCTTAAATTTCTTTACAAAACCGTCTAAATAACTATGTAAAAGTAGACATTTCAAATCAGCAAAAAAGAAAATGTAACTGTTTAGATGTTTCCAGAGGATAAACCTCTGCATATTCTCCAGTTCAAATATATCTAAGAAATTAAGTTTTCTTGTAACACAAGTGGAGACTAAAAATAACAATCAATGGCATTCAAGCACAATAGGGAACTTGCAAACCCGCCATGTTGAATGTTGCATCATGGGAAATCTGATAATAAATACTAATCAATTAACATTGTAAACAATATTGTTACATTGTTTATAACCACGAATGATCAATTCATAGTCACCCTGATCTTTGTGGGAGGTTGATTTTATCAGTAGCTCCAGATTAGGTATTAAGATAACCACAGATAATCCCATAGTCCTTTGCGTCTGAGCATGCTCAGTTTGGATTGCAAGTTCCCTATTGCCTACTATGCAAGTATATTTACATTGTCTTAAGCCAAGGCATATTTTTCTACTGATACAACAATGGTACAGTTTGGACAGTGCCATCAAGCAGCATGTGGTGTTTACAGTGCTGGTATGTTAGAGAGTCCAATAAGAGTTGATTGTTACCTAGCACTATTGTTATATTTGCACAAGTCTTAGTTGTTGGTATCTCACTCATGTATTTGACTACTCATCACTGGTATTATCATTGTCATTTTCATTTAATTAGAATCACCTCACTGTAGTTATGGGCATGGTCTTGGTTGCTAGGCATATAGTTTCCATATGTTTGTTCACTTGTCTGTCTGGATGCGTCAATGTTATCTTTGCCTGTTGCTATGAATGTGGTCATGATTGCTACACACAGTTGTGTTTATATACCTGTTAACATCATTGGAGACCACTAGAAACGTCCCAACACATGCCTGCACTGTATACCTAGTTATTTTCCTGTTTTAATTTTATTAACATTACAATTCCAGACTTAAATTGCATGTCAATGATTGATGCAATTTATGTTGACATATTCTCAAATGAGGCACTCCTATCAACAGCTCTCCAGTAATTTTTGAGTTTATCTTATTGCCCTAAAATTCCATTGTTAGATCTAAATGCACATCAATGATTGGAGGATTTCTTCTTCAACAATCCTAAAGTTAGATATCAATAAACATGTCTTAATGAACTCCTGACTAATTCACTTAGTGACTTTACAGTTATTGTTTTTAAAAGCTAATTTGCATATGAATGCCAGGAATATCTTGCCTTGAATAATTCTGCTTCTTGACATCCCTACATAAACATCCCGACAATTTTCAGACAAATCTAACAGATTCTGAGTTCACATATTTTAGGTCTGATTTGCATATCACCTGTGTGATCATTTCTTCTTGGACTATTCTTAAAGTGGCCATGCCATCAACTATTTCTGTATCCACTCTTCCTCTGCGCTTCGAGCTCTTCGGAGATGAGGCGCATTACAAATTATCTTATTATTATTATTATTTGGATGACAAATGGGTAATTTAACTCTTTTATGTTTTCCTATTTGAATAAAAAAACAAAGTGAAAAAGTATCGACCAAATCTTTGTTCGTAACTCATTAAATAGTTGAAAGATAAAATGTATGTGCAATGTTTTATTGTACGTACAATAAATAAATATTTTAAACATTTTTGAATGTTTTGCAATTGTTCGAGTTACAAACAATGCTTTAGTAAATGCAATTTCACTTTTTTTTCAGTAGAAAAGCATAGTAGAGTAACGGTTGTCTTAAGAATTAAAAAAATCACGATTTGTCATTAATATGGCCACTTAATTATGCCATCCCTAGAAATACCCTGACAAACTTTCAAACCAATCTACAAGGTTTTTTCACTTAAAGCTTTTTTAAAACAACGAATTTGCATAGTGGTGATCCCCTGACAGACAGGCATGCAGACAGACAGACAGAGAGTGAGTCAGTCAGCCAGTCAGTCAATTAATTAATTAATTAATTAATTAATCAATCAACCAAAAAATCAATCACTCGATCAGTCAGTCAGACACACACTTCATCATACCTATAATACCACTGAACCTTGTAGTTCAGTTGTGTTAAAAATGGTGGACCTTTTCGCATTACCAAAGGTTGCACACATAATTTTTGTAATGTCATAGAATGAAAACTCTTCATGTACTATAGAGTTTAGCATACACTCTCCATTTCTCTCACGGCATGTTTCTCAATCTTTAGGGTTCTGACTGTATTACCGATTCTTGCACATGCAATAAAGTCTAACGCCGTGATAAGTTCATCATATGTTGCATATTCTCTCAGTTCACATTTCCATCTTCGCAGACTTTGGTATTTTCTTTCAAAGAAAGACGATGGATAATCACACTCAATTTCTCCAATCACTACATCACCTCTGTCTAATTTAAACAACCGTCTAACCAATTCTTTCCATTTAGTGTCGCTGTCAACATTACTTGCGACCATATGTAGCGTTTCATCATTGCAAACTGCAAAAAAAAAGGTACTCAAGCATTTCTCTCCATCTTTATCACATTGCAGTCTATGTCTATAACATGTAACCAATGTAATATCAGGTTTTGGCGGCTGGCACTGGAAAACGTTTTATCCATTTCCGAAACAGTTATTTGTTAATACATGATCAAATAGTATTGTGATGATCAACATAACATGACACACCATGATGTAGTTCTAATAATCATGTCTATATACATGGTATAGCCATTCTTGCCAAAAGAGTAGTTGTGTGGGTTTGTGCGTACATACGAACGTACATGCACTTGTGTGTGCGTGCATATGTGTAAATGTGTCTGTCACACAAACGTACAAACACACACACATACATACATACATACATACATACATACATACATACACACATACACACATACACACACACACACACACACACACACACACACACACACACACATACATACATACATACATACATACATACATACATACATACATACATACATACCATTGGGATGTGTCACCTCCAGTTTATCGTCATCCTTTTCAGTTGAATGTGTGACTGCCTGGAATATAAAATACAGAATGGGGATACATGTTCTTTGTCCATCAGATGGATTACAATACTTATCTACTATCTTTTGTTGGATATTGTGAAAGTCATGTCTTTCATATTTCATATAGTAACACTAAACTTTTGTTAATCTAATTATAGTGAAATGTTCAAAATTTGTCAGTCTGTAACATGTGTAACGTTGTGCTTTTTAGTGATAACTGTACCTCATATTGCAATATTTGTTTGTTTTGACCTCCACAACATGTTATAAATAACCAAATGTAAACTGATTGCCTTCTGTAAGGATTGTTGTACATGTTCCTGTATCCTTTGTTGCTGTTTACACATACACACTGTCACACATTAAGCAGTTTCATCTGAAGATATTGAATAAACAGTAAAGTATTTCTGGCCAACACACACACACACACACACACACACACACACACACACACACACACACACACACACACACACACACACACACACACACACACACACACACAACGAATTTGAAGAGTGCATACCAAATTGTTAAGCTTATATAAGATGTTTACCAGAACTTAATCAGATCTTGTCAATACCATAGGGGAGGTGTATACCATTAGAATTAATATATTGATGCTGTAGTTTTTGGAATATTCTGCTCACATACAGACATGTAGACACTTACCATAACCTTCCCTTAAAGAAGGTCAAAATGGCATTATGTCAACGAAACTCTGTGTTGTAATATGTTAATTGTGTATTGAGTATATTCGTTTTGTTCACTAGCTTTTAGCTGAGAAATCATATGTCTAGTAAGGGTTGTTTTACTTTATAATCAGTCGTAATAATGACATGTGAATTTCGTGCTGTTTTACTTCGTGTTAGACAGGTAATACCCACTTATATTTTACTTACGGATGAAAATGAAAAGTCCACGGACAATTCTTGTTTTGTTTCGTCATCAATTTCATCGGTCCATTTCCCTTTTGATTGAGCAACGTCAAAGTAGGCTTCGATATGTGTATGCATAATGCGTGGATCTTTTGGCGCCACTTTGAACTTGGCAAATGGAGGAACGACAGAATCTGACTTGCAATGACGTATGATTGACTCCATTGTGATTTTCTAGAAGGATAAATTACAAGAAACAGAACACAATTTGACATAATACAATTGCGCAATTGTTGACATCTTGTAAAATATCAAAAAGAGCAAATAATCAGAAAGCCTTCAAAATAAAAAGTTCCAATTATTACTAAATGATACTACAGCATATGTTTAATCATGTTCTGATGAAGTACACGAGATCCCATTATAGTTAGGCGAACAATTGAAAGCTTAATGACGATTATTTTGGGAAAAAAACAGTTGAATTGTTTTAACGATTCATGATATTCCAGTACTCAGGTTCTTGCATTGACAAAGGCCAGGATAGCTACTTTGTACTATTCTCATATATACATACCTTTGTTGTGGGATGTCTCCCTTTCAGTCTCCAGGACCAACCATCTTCAGGGTCGCCATTTTCAAGAATTGTCACATACCACGACCCTTCACCATTCGCGGCATCTATAGAAAAGCCAGGATGGATTTGTCTTCCGGGTTCAACTTCGTCTATGGCGTATTTGAAGTCTTTGATTAAATCACATATGTAAACAGTGAAGTAGACTTCTTGAATTGTCACGGATTTTTCTTGTTGTAAGCTTTCCACTTGACAATTCTCTCTTAATTCGTACCTCCCATAAACCAACGCTTGTAAATTAAGAGGCACGTCTTCGTGGCATCCAAGACAACCATAAGTTGTAAAATGTGGTGTATATAAGTAGATGTACTCTTCATCCAAACTAAAATTTATTTCACGAACAAGGTTGTTTTGTTGTTTATCTTGTTCTTTCTCAAGTATATTCCATGTCATCTTCTTACTACCAAGCATTGACTGACTGTGGATGACTTTGACATCCCACTGCCGGTGAAGACGAGCTCTGTGAGGAATCTTGATCAAGATTGGCTTCAAGAATCGTCTAAGACCAGGAGATACACAGTGGACGATGGGACATAGAGGAATGTCATCGGTTAGATCAAGTGAGTCTATATTAAACGGAGAAACCTTAAGTGACACTTGAACTTCAATTACCTGGCTTGTTTTAGGGGGCACAGCGCCTTCGGGAATATGTACCTCAACTGCCGTCTTGGGATGGGATATTTTTCCACCTTCTTGTCCGATCACTGTAGTCATCATAAACGAGAAACCTTTACTGGGAATTCCCTCTCTTGTGATAGGGACATCATGGGTAAGATGCGCATTATTGCTAGCACAGACATTAAAAGTAGCACTAGCTGAAGGGATTTCATTATTGTTGCTTGGTTTTGAGTATTTCTTCAGAAGGCTATCAAAGCTATAAACAGACTCGTCAGTTGTCAGTGCAAAACAGCCTTTATCACCTTCTTCAACTGTATCAGAGTCATTTATCGCCAGCGTTGTCAGCAGGGATGGCGAGGAATTGCTACTTTGCACAGATGTGTGTTCCTGATTATTCGAAATGTCAATGGGACGACGGTCTTGATCGTCATGGTGGCGAAGGTTGTTGAAATCGTTTATATTAGATTCCATTCTCATATCTCTCCTATTCCCACCGTCACAATCTTCGTCATCATTGTCTTCGGACGTTTCTGGATCAAAAGGTCGTGGCACGCTATCACTTCCAGCATAAGAAGACCCGGAAGCAGGATCCTCACCATCTAGTTGTTGTGTTATGGATTGATAGTTGTTACTGTTAAGTCTCTTTCGTATTTCTCTAGTACCTAAAGTCAGACTTTGGTCGTCATCATGGCTTGTGTTATCCTCGCATCTGTTAACATCGGTTAAGAAAATATGGTGGGTATTTTTCAATGCCGTGTACCTAATCGACAAAGAATACAACACAGAGTCGTTAGAGAAACCCATAAATATCATGTAAGATGGCGTGCAGCCGATATGTTCATGTATTTCCATAGTCTTATATCAATCTTAGACCCAAATTAATGTTTTAATAAAGAAGTGTTTTAATCGTGTTATTTCATTTCAAAGAGGATCATGAATTTACAATGAAAATCATTATGTTATATTGCAAATGTTCTCATTGACGTATTGGTCACTTACTGTTTTCACTTTACATAACACACTACCTGTTCACGTATTGGTCACTTACTGTTTTCACTTTACATAAAACACTACCTGTTCACGTATTGGTCACTTACTGTTTTCACTTTACATAAAACACTACCTGTTCACGTATTGGTCACTTACTGTTTTCACTTTACATAAAACACTACCTGTTCACGTATTGGTCACTTACTGTTTTCACTTTACATAAAACACTACCTGTTCACGTATTGGTCACTTACTGTTTTCACTTTACATAAAACACTACCTGTTCACGTATTGGTCACTTACTGTTTTCACTTTACATAAAACACTACCTGTTCACGTATTGGTCACTTACTGTTTTCACTTTACATAAAACACTACCTGTTCACGTATTGGTCACTTACTGTTTTCACTTTACATAACACTACCTGTTCACGTATTGGTCACTTACTGTTTTCACTTTACATAAAACACTACCTGTTCACGTATTGGTCACTTACTGTTTTCACTTTACATAAAACACTACCTGTTCACGTATTGGTCACTTACTGTTTTCACTTTACATAAAACACTACCTGTTCACGTATTGGTCACTTACTGTTTTCACTTTACATAAAACACTACCTGTTCACGTATTGGTCACTTACTGTTTTCACTTTACATAACACTACCTGTTCACGTATTGGTCACTTACTGTTTTCACTTTACATAAAACACTACCTGTTCACGTATTGGTCACTTACTGTTTTCACTTTACATAACACACTACCTGTTCACGTATTGGTCACTTACTGTTTTCACTTTACATAAAACACTACCTGTTCACGTATTGGTCACTTACTGTTTTCACTTTACATAACACTACCTGTTCACGTATTGGTCACTTACTGTTTTCACTTTACATAAAACACTACCTGTTCACGCATTGCTCACTCACTGTTTTCACTTTACGATAAACGATAAACCTAATTCGAACTATAAACTTACCAACAAGTGTATTCCTATAATTATAAATAACTATTATTTATCCTCATTATACTTCATTTATAATCTAGGATTGCCCTCATCACAGACAAGTAACACACTTGTATGTGTCCTCATGTAGTATACCTGGTGTAACAGTTGCAGCTATCTCACTTTACTTTATCAAATGCAAGAAATCCCGTGATTTTGACATTTGACCCTTAAGATCATTATATTATAACCTTCAATTTTAGATTTTCAAGAGGAAAGGTCATCTCGTAGATAAATGTATAGTTAGCCATACATGTACAAATGCTACAGAGATAATGAATATTGCTACTGCTGGACCATCTTTTGTAAGTTGGAATATAAAGTTAAATGATGTGCACCTCATTCGCGACTCATCTTTGTTCAAGGTTTGACGTCTATATATGAATGTTTGTATTGTATGTTTAGTACAAGAATATATCTAAACAAAGCCTACCTACGACGGTATTTGCAATGGATAATGGTGCCACCGACAAGTAGTATTGTAACAACTATCGAGATGAAACCCAGGAGGGAAAATAATCCAATGCCAAATGCAGGATGGTCGACACCGTTGATTTCTCCACTTGACTGTCCCTCCTCTGCAAGATCGATACCTCCTCCTCTCTCACCACCAGACATGGAGTGACTAGTCTTTACTTCTGGGGAAGACCAGGTAACTTTGTCTGAAATGTACGACAACATACCACCATATATACCAACTATAATGTTCTAATTCTTGTGTTTCAATCACTTTAAGTAAACTTAAAAGCATCATTATATTTTCATTTCGAGTCCTGTTTGCAAAATGTCTACCCTCTTATAGAACATCACCCCATCTAGTCAACGATGAACCATCCAAGTTGCTCTTTACTACATCGAAAGACTCAACTGAAAGTTTACATCAAACTCTTTCTTCAACGATATGTGAATTGTATTTAATTTACCTTGATGTGGTGTTAATGAAGACATTGTTGGTAAGTTATCTGGAACTGCACAGACTGAATCAGTGAACACACTACAGCGTTGAACTTCAACGAGACCAAGTGTTTCACAATGTGTACAAGGCGAACATTTTGCAGAGCGACTTTCATGAGATGAGAATCTCAGCCCGGATATGCAACGTACACATGTTGTGTCATTTTCAGCCGTGCACCTTTGTTTAACTCCAAAACCTGGGGGACATTTTGAACATCCCCGACGAGATGACACAGCTATTGTTACGTTGACGTCTAACTGTAAGGGAACTTAGAAGACATGTTTTCACCCAATATTCTGATATCTGAAATCGACATCTCATTATACTCTCAGAAAAAATAATTATAAAAATAATGATAAAAAATAATCGTAACAATTATATTACATGTATTTTCACAGGTGCATCATTTGCCATTATGTGAATGTAAATTACTCTCATGCATGCCCTCAGTCATACATACACAAATATCACTAAAATCACTCGACAGTGAGTTAACAATCTGGTATTGGTACCCTATTCCTTTAAACAATCTTGTAACATCTTATAATATTCTGAGCGAGTAATGTTATGAACCAATATTTGAATATTTAGTATTTCTGCAAATTATCCTCTTGTCTTAAATAAGGTAAATTCACTTCTCAGATTTAGCTACTGGATCAATAGTTTTAACCCTATCTCTTATCGGTTGAATGATGAGAGAACTATAGACATATTGTGATCAGTTGAGTGTAAAGTATCAAAGAAAAGATTAATGAGAAGATGTGGACTTGCTGTACGATAAGTTAGAATTTCTATGACGATATCATTTAAGTCAATTATTACGACATCATTTTTTAATATTATAAATGTAAACACTTTTCTTAAAGTAAGAGTTTTGGTTAATAAAGGCCAGAACGGAGAAAAATGACAATTCTAGTTTTGGAGTGGTAACTGGCGAAACATAAATCTATGTGCTCCTGTGATCCAGTACGAGTGCAACTTGATGTAGCGTGTTGCTAGCTGAACATTCCCTACAAGGTTTAGTGAGAGGCTGAGAGACCGTGATAGTAATACATTCATATATATTTATATTAGGACAAAAGTGACCGATGTCATGCAAAAATTGAATGTAAGTTTTCACTTAGTTTAAAAGAGGAAATATGTTTCCATTACATACAAAGATATACTTACCAATAATACAATGATCAATGTCTGAAAAAAATGGTTGATATCGAAGAGCAAGGCTATCATCATGTTGTATCTCCAAATGAACCTGTGTAATTTCAAAGTGAAAGTAGACAGGACTGTCATGTATTTTATATTAAATTTACATTTTAAAAAATACATTGCCTGACTCTGATATATTTGGTGATAGTGATAATAATGATAACTTTATTGGCAGAAATTGTAAGCTTATAAAATATACTCTAGACTTGCCTAGAAATGTACAAAATACTAGTTAACATTGTACAGGTCAAATGTACAAAATATCAGTTGACATTGTACAGGTCAAATGTACAAAATAGCAGTTGACATTGTACAGGTCAAATGTACAAAATACCAGTTGACATTGTACAGGTCAAATGTACAAAATATCAGTTGACATTATACAGGTCAAATGTACAAAATACCAGTTGACATTGTACAGGTCAAATGTACAAAATACCAGTTGACATTGTACAGGTCAAATGTACAAAATACCAGTTGACATTGTACAGGTCAAAAGTACAAAATAGCAGTAGACATTGTACATGTCAAATGTACAAAATATCAGTTGACATTATACAGGTCAAATGTACAAAATACCAGTTGACATTGTACAGGTCAAATGTACAAAATACCAGTTGACATTGTACAGGTCAAATGTACAAAATATCAGTTGACATTGTACAGGTCAAAAGTACAAAATACCAGTTGACATTGTACATGTCAAATGTACAAAATACCAGTTGACATTGTACAGGTCAAATGTACAAAATATCAGTTGACATTGTACAGGTCAAATGTACAAAATACCAGTTGACATTGTACAGGTCAAAAGTACAAAATAGCAGTAGACATTGTACATGTCAAATGTACAAAATATCAGTTGACATTATACAGGTCAAATGTACAAAATACCAGTTGACATTGTACAGGTCAAATGTACAAAATACCAGTTGACATTGTACAGGTCAAATGTACAAAATGTCAGTTGACATTGTACAGGTCAAAAGTACAAAATACCAGTTGACATTGTACAGGTCAAAAGTACAAAATACCAGTTGACATTGTACATGTCAAATGTACAAAATACCAGTTGACATTGTACAGGTCAAATGTACAAAATATCAGTTGACATTATACAGGTCAAATGTACAAAATAGCAGTTGACATTGTACATGTCAAATGTACAAAATACCAGTTGACATTGTACAGGTCAAATGTACAAAATATCAGTTGACATTATACAGGTCAAATGTACAAAATACCAGTTGACATTGTACAGGTCAAATGTACAAAATACCAGTTGACATTGTACAGGTCAAATGTACAAAATACCAGTTGACATTGTACAGGTCAAAAGTACAAAATAGCAGTAGACATTGTACATGTCAAATGTACAAAATATCAGTTGACATTATACAGGTCAAATGTACAAAATATCAGTTGACATTGTACAGGTCAAATGTACAAAATACCAGTTGACATTGTACAGGTCAAAAGTACAAAATACCAGTTGACATTGTACATGTCAAATGTACAAAATACCAGTTGACATTGTACAGGTCAAATGTACAAAATATCAGTTGACATTGTACAGGTCAAATGTACAAAATACCAGTTGGCATTGTACAGGTCAAATGTACAAAATAGCAGTAGACATTGTACATGTCAAATGTACAAAATATCAGTTGACATTATACAGGTCAAATGTACAAAATACCAGTTGACATTGTACAGGTCAAATGTACAAAATATCAGTTGACATTGTACAGGTCAAAAGTACAAAATAGCAGTAGACATTGTACATGTCAAATGTACAAAATACCAGTTGACATTGTACAGGTCAAATGTACAAAATACCAGTTGACATTGTACAGGTCAAAAGTACAAAATAGCAGTAGACATTGTACATGTCAAATGTACAAAATATCAGTTGACATTGTACAGGTCAAATGTACAAAATACCAGTTGACATTGTACAGGTCAAATGTACAAAATATCAGTTGACATTGTACAGGTCAAAAGTACAAAATACCAGTTGACATTGTACATGTCAAATGTACAAAATATCAGTTGACATTGTACATGTCAAATGTACAAAATAGCAGTTGACATTGTACATGTCAAATGTACAAAATAGCAGTTGACATTGTACATGTCAAATGTACAAAATAGCAGTTGACATTGTACATGTCAAATGTACAAAATATCAGTTGACATTGTACAGGTCAAAAGTACAAAATAGCAGTTGACATTATACAGGTCAAATGTACAAAATACCAGTTGACATTGTACATGTCAAATGTACAAAATACCAGTTGACATTGTACATGTCAAATGTACAAAATATCAGTTGACATTGTACAGGTCAAATGTACAAAATATCAGTTGACATTATACATGTCAAATGTACAAAATAGCAGTTGACATTGTACATGTCAAATGTACAAAATATCAGTTGACATTGTACATGTCAAATGTACAAAATATCAGTTGACATTGTACATGTCAAATGTACAAAATATCAGTTGACATTACATGTCAAATGTACAAAATACCAGTTGACATTGTACAGGTCAAATGTACAAAATATCAGTTGACATTGTACAGGTCAAATGTACAAAATACCAGTTGGCATTGTACAGGTCAAATGTACAAAATAGCAGTAGACATTGTACATGTCAAATGTACAAAATATCAGTTGACATTATACAGGTCAAATGTACAAAATACCAGTTGACATTGTACAGGTCAAATGTACAAAATATCAGTTGACATTGTACAGGTCAAAAGTACAAAATAGCAGTAGACATTGTACATGTCAAATGTACAAAATACCAGTTGACATTGTACAGGTCAAATGTACAAAATACCAGTTGACATTGTACAGGTCAAAAGTACAAAATAGCAGTAGACATTGTACATGTCAAATGTACAAAATATCAGTTGACATTGTACAGGTCAAATGTACAAAATACCAGTTGACATTGTACAGGTCAAATGTACAAAATATCAGTTGACATTGTACAGGTCAAAAGTACAAAATACCAGTTGACATTGTACATGTCAAATGTACAAAATATCAGTTGACATTGTACATGTCAAATGTACAAAATAGCAGTTGACATTGTACATGTCAAATGTACAAAATAGCAGTTGACATTGTACATGTCAAATGTACAAAATAGCAGTTGACATTGTACATGTCAAATGTACAAAATATCAGTTGACATTGTACAGGTCAAAAGTACAAAATAGCAGTTGACATTATACAGGTCAAATGTACAAAATACCAGTTGACATTGTACATGTCAAATGTACAAAATACCAGTTGACATTGTACATGTCAAATGTACAAAATATCAGTTGACATTGTACAGGTCAAATGTACAAAATATCAGTTGACATTATACATGTCAAATGTACAAAATAGCAGTTGACATTGTACATGTCAAATGTACAAAATATCAGTTGACATTGTACATGTCAAATGTACAAAATATCAGTTGACATTGTACATGTCAAATGTACAAAATATCAGTTGACATTACAGGTCAAATGTACAAAATATCAGTTGACATTATACAGGTCAAATGTACAAAATAGCAGTTGACATTGTACATGTCAAATGTACAAAATACCAGTTGACATTGTACAGGTCAAATGTACAAAATATCAGTTGACATTATACAGGTCAAATGTACAAAATACCAGTTGACATTGTACAGGTCAAATGTACAAAATACCAGTTGACATTGTACAGGTCAAATGTACAAAATACCAGTTGACATTGTACAGGTCAAAAGTACAAAATAGCAGTAGACATTGTACATGTCAAATGTACAAAATATCAGTTGACATTATACAGGTCAAATGTACAAAATATCAGTTGACATTGTACAGGTCAAATGTACAAAATACCAGTTGACATTGTACAGGTCAAAAGTACAAAATACCAGTTGACATTGTACATGTCAAATGTACAAAATACCAGTTGACATTGTACAGGTCAAATGTACAAAATATCAGTTGACATTGTACAGGTCAAATGTACAAAATACCAGTTGGCATTGTACAGGTCAAATGTACAAAATAGCAGTAGACATTGTACATGTCAAATGTACAAAATATCAGTTGACATTATACAGGTCAAATGTACAAAATACCAGTTGACATTGTACAGGTCAAATGTACAAAATATCAGTTGACATTGTACAGGTCAAAAGTACAAAATAGCAGTAGACATTGTACATGTCAAATGTACAAAATACCAGTTGACATTGTACAGGTCAAATGTACAAAATACCAGTTGACATTGTACAGGTCAAAAGTACAAAATAGCAGTAGACATTGTACATGTCAAATGTACAAAATATCAGTTGACATTGTACAGGTCAAATGTACAAAATACCAGTTGACATTGTACAGGTCAAATGTACAAAATATCAGTTGACATTGTACAGGTCAAAAGTACAAAATACCAGTTGACATTGTACATGTCAAATGTACAAAATATCAGTTGACATTGTACATGTCAAATGTACAAAATAGCAGTTGACATTGTACATGTCAAATGTACAAAATAGCAGTTGACATTGTACATGTCAAATGTACAAAATAGCAGTTGACATTGTACATGTCAAATGTACAAAATATCAGTTGACATTGTACAGGTCAAAAGTACAAAATAGCAGTTGACATTATACAGGTCAAATGTACAAAATACCAGTTGACATTGTACATGTCAAATGTACAAAATACCAGTTGACATTGTACATGTCAAATGTACAAAATATCAGTTGACATTGTACAGGTCAAATGTACAAAATATCAGTTGACATTATACATGTCAAATGTACAAAATAGCAGTTGACATTGTACATGTCAAATGTACAAAATATCAGTTGACATTGTACATGTCAAATGTACAAAATATCAGTTGACATTGTACATGTCAAATGTACAAAATATCAGTTGACATTACATGTCAAATGTACAAAATACCAGTTGACATTGTACAGGTCAAATGTACAAAATATCAGTTGACATTGTACAGGTCAAATGTACAAAATACCAGTTGGCATTGTACAGGTCAAATGTACAAAATAGCAGTAGACATTGTACATGTCAAATGTACAAAATATCAGTTGACATTATACAGGTCAAATGTACAAAATACCAGTTGACATTGTACAGGTCAAATGTACAAAATATCAGTTGACATTGTACAGGTCAAAAGTACAAAATAGCAGTAGACATTGTACATGTCAAATGTACAAAATACCAGTTGACATTGTACAGGTCAAATGTACAAAATACCAGTTGACATTGTACAGGTCAAAAGTACAAAATAGCAGTAGACATTGTACATGTCAAATGTACAAAATATCAGTTGACATTGTACAGGTCAAATGTACAAAATACCAGTTGACATTGTACAGGTCAAATGTACAAAATATCAGTTGACATTGTACAGGTCAAAAGTACAAAATACCAGTTGACATTGTACATGTCAAATGTACAAAATATCAGTTGACATTGTACATGTCAAATGTACAAAATAGCAGTTGACATTGTACATGTCAAATGTACAAAATAGCAGTTGACATTGTACATGTCAAATGTACAAAATAGCAGTTGACATTGTACATGTCAAATGTACAAAATATCAGTTGACATTGTACAGGTCAAAAGTACAAAATAGCAGTTGACATTATACAGGTCAAATGTACAAAATACCAGTTGACATTGTACATGTCAAATGTACAAAATACCAGTTGACATTGTACATGTCAAATGTACAAAATATCAGTTGACATTGTACAGGTCAAATGTACAAAATATCAGTTGACATTATACATGTCAAATGTACAAAATAGCAGTTGACATTGTACATGTCAAATGTACAAAATATCAGTTGACATTGTACATGTCAAATGTACAAAATATCAGTTGACATTGTACATGTCAAATGTACAAAATATCAGTTGACATTACAGGTCAAATGTACAAAATACCAGTTGACATTACAGGTCAAATGTACAAAATACCAGTTGACATTACAGGTCAAAAGTACAAAATATCAGTTGACATTGTACAGGTCAAAAGTACAAAATAGCAGTAGACATTGTACATGTCAAATGTACAAAATATCAGTTGACATTGTACAGGTCAAATGTACAAAATACCAGTTGACATTGTACATGTCAAATGTACAAAATATCAGTTGACATTCTACATGTCAAATGTACAAAATACCAGTTGACATTGTACATGTCAAATGTACAAAATACCAGTTGACATTACAGGTCAAATGTACAAAATACCAGTTGACATTACAGGTCAAATGTACAAAATACCAGTTGACATTACAGGTCAAAAGTACAAAATAACAGTTGACATTGTATAGGTCATATGCACATAATACCAACACTGTACAGGTCAAAGGTAAAAAATACCAATTGACATTGTACATGTCAAATGTACAAAATATCAGTTGACATTGTACAGGTCAAATGTACAAAATATCAGTTGACATTGTACATGTCAAATGTACAAAATAGCAGTTGACATTGTACATGTCAAATGTACAAAATACCAGTTGACATTGTACAGGTCAAAGGTAAAAAATACCAGTTGACATTGTACATGTCAAATGTACAAAATAGCAGTTGACATTATACAGGTCAAATGTACAAAATACCAGTTGACATTGTACATGTCAAATGTACAAAATATCAGTTGACATTGTACATGTCGTCAAATGTACAAAATAGCAGTTGACATTGTACATGTCAAATGTACAAAATAGCAGTTGACATTGTACATGTCAAATGTACAAAATATCAGTTGACATTGTACAGGTCAAAAGTACAAAATAGCAGTTGACATTATACAGGTCAAATGTACAAAATACCAGTTGACATTGTACATGTCAAATGTACAAAATACCAGTTGACATTGTACATGTCAAATGTACAAAATACCAGTTGACATTGTACAGGTCAAAGGTAAAAAATACCAGTTGACATTGTACATGTCAAATGTACAAAATATCAGTTGACATTGTACAGGTCAAATGTACAAAATAGCAGTTGACATTATACAGGTCAAATGTACAAAATACCAGTTGACATTGTACATGTCAAATGTACAAAATATCAGTTGACATTGTACAGGTCAAATGTACAAAATATCAGTTGACATTATACATGTCAAATGTACAAAATAGCAGTTGACATTGTACATGTCAAATGTACAAAATATCAGTTGACATTGTACATGTCAAATGTACAAAATAGCAGTTGACATTGTACATGTCAAATGTACAAAATATCAGTTGACATTACAGGTCAAATGTACAAAATACCAGTTGACATTACAGGTCAAATGTACAAAATACCAGTTGACATTACAGGTCAAAAGTACAAAATAACAGTTGACATTGTATAGGTCATATGCACATAATACCAACACTGTACAGGTCAAAGGTAAAAAATACCAGTTGACATTGTACAGGAAACAAACATACTGGGAACAAACATTCACGTGGTTACTGTTTGTGTTTGATAACACTAGCTATCTCGTTCATTGACTTACACATAACACTAGCTATCTTGTTCATTGACTTACACATAACACTAGCTACCTCGTTCGTAAGGTAATAACTTGAATACATTGTGCAAGTCCCCTGACTGACCTCTTGACAACCCTTTTATACTTTATAGATGTATTGTGTTAGATGAAAAGAAGAAAGGAATTTCAATATGGCGGTTCGAGACACGCCGAACATGAAGTAAAAAAAATAAAACATATCGAAAGTAAGTGATATAAACTTCATTCGTTGTGTTATAGATTTGAACTTCTTCAGAAGTTCATGAAAGATGTGGGATTAAATCGGAAACACTACAAATTGGTGATAATGAATCAGCAAACTTTCGATTGTATTAATGTGACAGTATTTCGTAAGACCCGACCGTATGCTTGTATGCTTGTGAAGTCAGTGAGTCATACGCTAAAAACAAAAATATATTATTAGGACATATAATCGCCTACTTTTCTAATTTTTCACATATTTCATATTGACAGTCTATTCCCTTATCATATTCTTACCTGGAATTACCACAATTAGGACAAATGTAACAATTTGAAAGACTGTGATTCTAGCGATAAACACTCCACTCCAACAAGTCGTTTTAACCCCAATACGTGTCAAACAAGTTGTAATAATGAAATCACACCCTAACGTATACGTCATTCGTGATCGTCATTTATGGTACTACTGTTTGATTTGTTCCGCGACTCGGCGTCAATATTGCCCCCCTCCCCCACTCCCCCTTCAGAATATAAGTTTAGCGGTCGTTTTATACCAATGCCCTAAGCTGGTCTGGCTGATTTACTACGATACTGTTACTAATAAAATGTCAACTTAAATGACAGCTGATAGTCATTATTGATAAGTCAACTCATTCTTTACACTACGCCTCCATGTACTTTGCTGTTGTATATGGGGGGGGGGGGTTGACTGTAAATAGAAATTGATGTAGTTAAATATCGGTTGCTATTTCATCAATGTTTCATTATTATAATTTGTGATCGCCATTTACGGTACTATTTGATTTTTCTGCGACTTAGAGTCAATATTGCCCTCAGAAAATACGTTTAGCGGTCGTGTTTGGGACAAATAGGGGACACGCCTCCACGAACTTTGCTGTATACGGGACGGGGGATTTCCATAGACTCGACCCTTCGAAAAAGATAACGTCATCGCCTGCGCGCAGTTATTCCTTTGCTGTGAGATAACTAAACAGTTTTGATATCTTTCATGCACACGCAGCATAAAAAACTAGTGTAAAACGGACGCATTTACACTGTTGCTACCTCAACAAGTGGTTCTTGTACTACGAAGGCGACGAGGATTCGAAACTTCATTCTAGTCACCTGACATACGTGTTTGTACTACACCTTAGTTTCTGAACAACAAGCTCAGTCCAGGGGTCATAATATTTTATTTCTTGACCAGGTTAACGCATACTCTGCAAAAAAGGTTAGTGTGGACTTACTTAGTTACAAGGTAAAAGAACAACGTTTGTTGTGTAGTGTTAAGTAATTGTGTTATACATATATTTGCCTTATAGAATATCAAGATTTAATTTTCGGTTCAAAAGTTATCTGAGGTCATAGTGGTAGTACCGCTTGAGTTTACAACCAGTCTGAATGTTTACTTTAAGTCATGTTTGCAGTTCTTGATAACAACTACCAATAGAATTTTGAACTCATAGAAAGCCGTTTACCACATTCTTTCGACATTATTTTATTTTGAGTTTGATAATTTGGTCAAAATTGGGCATGGTGTTGATCCATAGTAACTGATGTATCGCGGTATTTCGGTGCCTAAACTGAGAGGACAAAGTTTACAAAATGGCGCAAGTAAATTATTGATGGAGTCGTTGGTGAGAGACACATATATACTGACAAACATACACTGCATTAAACTCTTACTCAATTTTAACAACCGATAACGACGTATTCATACATTTATCGTACTTTTAATCACGTCTAGTATTGCTAAGTATGGACACATTGCAATTATGATTTTTGAAATTATACTACAGCGCACTTTGTCTTCTACTGACATACACTGTCCCCACCCACGCTCACTAAACTGTTGTCTGTGTATTATCGAATATTGGCGTTGTATTTGTCTCTCTGCAGTATTTCTCAATGTCCATCTTACACGTTACATACAATAGACAGATAAGCTTACATGTAACACGAAATAATCGTCACATCTGACACATTACAATGTATCTCAAACGAAAGAGCTCTCTAACCCCCCCCCCCCTCCCACCCTTGTTATTCTATTTACAGGCCAACCTAAATTAATCCACTGTGTCACGGTCTGTGACTCTACTATAATAATTTTGCACTAAAGGTGAGACTTAGAGGTTGATAACTGGGCTGTGGGCTGTACGCACGTGCACATGGTTTCGCATACCTTTGTCTGGCATTCACTGTTGTTTTAGCCTGCATCTGAAGGAAAGTGGTCTGTAAAGGGACTGCTTTAGTTATTGCAGTGCTCGTGTGGATTTATGAATCTATTTATGACAGTGAGTTTACCTATTTTTTCCAACCTGGCAAGTCAAGGAGAGCGATACACCAATCACCGTGTATTGAGCTTGGCATACACATTGTATGAACATAGCAAGTTTCGGGACTGAAAACTCAATAATTGTGGGTTAGAATTATTGTGTATTGATTCAATGTAATTCTGGGATATGATTAGGAATTTTCAGATATCAGGATATCTGGTTTTACCTCGGAAAAACTATATTTTTGCCTCGGACAGTATAATATTGGTAGAACTTTCCCAACGCTCCCAATGTTTACAAAGTTGACGACTGCACCTGAAAGTTAGCGAGGGGCCCGTACGTTGAATTGTAGAATTTGATGCCGAGAAGTTGGAGAGGCGCAGTGATTGCGGTTTGAAACCGACTCTTACAAATTATGTAACAGAGACTTAAACTTGGGCTCGCCAGTCAATTTTATGTAGTGGATGAGTGAGTTACTCTGATTTGAACACAGTTCACACGGTACTAGCAAAAGTCACACCAACAAAACCCATAGTAACAAATGTACATGCAGAAAAAACGTAAATGTGGGCAAATATTGATTCATGATGTTAATTCTAAAACTGTTTTAGGCAAGACAAGAACATATTTATGTGCAACTTTCGTATTAAAAGCATACCATTCCAATACAAGGATAATGATTTTGTTTAGAAATGGAGGTAAGACCCTTCGTACCTTCATAGTTCAAAACAGCTGACCGTAACTGTTGCAACGTATCCACATTTCTAATGTGTAAGATAAACAGTGTATTTGGCAATTACCTCCTTCGCCGCCCCCATGTTAGATATCGTATCCCTATAACCATAACCATACTGGAGTCATAATTTTACAAATATTTGTAGCCATTATCATTTGTTCATGTATTCAAGTGTAGTCAAATTTTCCTAGCTGCATGAGCAACTTTACTTTACTAATAAAATCTACTTTATCGCGAGTATTGTAGAAATGACATGACTATAATATGATACCACAGCACATTTTTAGATGTCTTCAAATTTTTTTTTGAAGAATTCTTCTTCTGGATACCCTAGAATACCTGAACACAAAATTTCAGCCCAATCGGTCCATTAGTTTTGAGGCTGTCATTTCTTTTTACTTTTGATCTTTTTTATTAATCAAGGGTTTTGACCCCAAAATGACCAAAAAAACAGGAATTGAAAATATCTTGCTGTCATAAACAAATTTGAAAAGACTTCTCGATAAAGATCATTCGGTGACAGTTTTTTTAGAGTTAGAAATTGAATATATTTTTCATTGGGAACGCACAATGTCAAAAAGTCGCACTGGCGCAAAGCAGTATGGGAAAAAACTTTCTTTGGCACACCTCACTTACACTGACTTAAGGGATATAGCCGTAACTAAAACGTTAATACGAGGACCCTGCCTTTTTTCATTCAATCTTTAGTTAGCAAATTAAAGATTAATATATATCAATATGAACAAGAAAATGAGCATAGTTATTTTTTAATTGGAAGCAAATAATTTGATTGCGATGAATTTTGGTGTAAATTGTACACATAAGCTTATGTGAATACATTACCTACTGAGAAATAAGTAAATATAGGATTAAAATGAGAAAGAAAGACACATATAAACTGCTCAAGGTTAAATATGGTATGATATCGAAATTTCATAAAATGCATGAATGAAACACTCTTTGACATCATATAAAAAAGCCGTGCAGAATAGTTAACTACTGGCTATGTCTGCTAAAAACATTTGAAACAAAAAATTGCGTGAATTTTCCAAAGTGCATTGACTTTGAGTTATCCTAACCTTGTACCTAATTTTATTGCATATATTTTCAGTACATATATTCAATTTTTTTATGGTGTATAGATAAGAAAATTAGGGTAGATCTTAAACTGTTTAACTACCTGAAGCTGGCATTGTTGCAAATGAGCTGGTCGAAACAACTAAATGTTGCATATTTTAATATGCAAAATTAAGGTCCAATGAATACATTGTAAACGCGCGGTTAGATAAGGTATGACTGAGTGGTTGGCATGACTACGGCTCGGTGTGTGAGTACTATAATACCCCAACGCTTATTTTTAATTGTTATAACATTACGTGACACAATAAACAGAACAACCAAAGCATTACTCTTTTACGAGCGAATTGAATACACTGTGACATAATCTGTAACTCTAATAACCGATGGAGCTGAGCTAATCTGTAGGATTTATCTCTTTTTTTTATAGAAATCGAGTAAAGTGACTTAGAAGTGGAAGGCTTTAATTATATCATCATGAAAACATCTTTCTTCTGGCCGTTCATTGTTATTTCCATGGTAACATCAACTGTTGAGGTAAATGTAAACATAATTGTTTTCGTTGTACTAATATTCATTTCGATATTGATTTGCTACATCTAGTGTTCTATTTTGAGACTATTCTTGGATACTAAATACTCACCTGACTGTTTACTACCGATTAGGGAAGTAAATTAAAAGTGTTTAAACAAATTTCTTACAATTGGGTAAATGGATAGTGAAATTAAACGTATAGTCTGAGTGAAACGACATTGAGATGGGCTTGTGTATGAAACGACATTGAGATGGGCTTGTGGCTGAATTGAGGTTCTGACGCTGATACTGAATTTGGTCATTCTAATTCGCTTTTAGCAAACAACCACGAGAATCAAGAAATGTTAATCAATAGTGACGTATATAGAGTAGTATACTTGCAATCCAAGCTAACTATGCAGTGTAAAATAAACACAGCAAGCAGACGACCATGACAATGTATATCATTCTCAGCTTATAAGTCACTTCCGTTCCTTTTTCAGAAATGAAAAAAAAAGTACTAATTTCCACTATTTTGACATTACAGATGTCGTCAGCTAAGAATCGTTGTATTATCAAGTTGTGTCCACCTGGATACCGATCTTTAAGGTGTGACGCCGATAAAACGGCTGGTAAACGGAAAATAAATTGTAAAGTCTGTGAACATGGAACATATAGTCCTTCCATCAGCAGATCGGTCACTTGTTTTAAGTGTTCTTCTTGCGACTCGCTGTCAGGGTATCTTCTTCCATGTACTCGCACACGGGACGCGATATGTAAGAGCTCTAGGTTTGTAGATGTAGACGAAACGGATTCCATGACGATTGATATCGATGAGGGGAATTCAGGAGATGGAGATGAGAATAACCAAGAGTCTGGTATACACCCCCAAGCACGGATGAGATTTGAAGGAACCCATAAAGATTCTGATGATGAAGGTGATATATTAATTTAATGTCTTAAATACTCCGTGGCCATATTTTAGGTATATATTCTTGCTCACAGTAATAGTGAAGGGCTGACTGTTTCCAAAGGCCACAAGTCATGTGACTAATAAGTGCTTCCTAGTCACAAGTCACAGGAAATAAGTGCTTGTCAAGGTACACATTGATGTGGCTTGCATATCACGTGATTAAATTGCAATTATGGATATGTCGAGATATTGTCTTGACGGGCTTAACTCGTATTTATTTATTTATTTATTTGTTTGTTTAAATCTGTTTTATTTGTATTTATAAACGAACAGGTTGCCCCAATAACAGGTTCGTAAGAATATATAGACAAATAGGACAAAGACAATAAAAAGACTAGTCTGCTAAAATGATATTAAAATAAGCGTTCCTAGATAGGATATTAAAGTCACCAAACAGGTCAAAATTCTGAATATTACCAATGGGAGTTAAAAAATGACCAAGCCCTTGATAAAAAGACAATCAATTTTAAGGCTATTTGTTCAAGTAGAAGGTGATCAAATGAGTTGACAATGATGATTGATAGAAGAGACGTATGATTGTAAGTACGACACGTACAGTAATGTGAACTAGAGTTTTAAAAGGAACAATAAATCGAGGAATTTTGTCTACTCTCAGATAGACGAGTAATCGATGTGGCTTCTGACAAGAGAGATGTATGAGATTATCATATCCCTGCCGTGATAAAATTTGTACAAGTGTGCTTTATACAATCCAATATTGACAGCCTTAGAATCAATGTAATCAATGCGGGAACTTAATTTGAGTATATTTTAGGAATTGGCGTTATCAATCACATTGACCATATAAAAGTGAAAGCGTATACTAAGTACAGTAACTGTATTGATGGTAAAAATCTACACCTTTGTGTTCAACCATCTGCGCCGTTGATCGCCCGCAAAACACAAAGTCGTCCATGCAGAAACCGCTATTGGCTATTGGCTATTGGCTATTGGCTATTGGGATGAATGTGATTTCCAAAGCCCAATAATTGTCCGATGTTTACACACAATAATTTACCTTATATTAGACAGCGTACTGTTCCTGACACCAGGAAAGAGGAGATACAGCATTTCGTGTATGTTAAAATGTCACAAGATGACACTAGGTTCATATCATAACTTTCTCAAATGAACTTGCCATTGTACAAAATAAACAACACCATATACCTTCTCTGCTTAATTTTTTACAGATTGGAAGGAAATACACGAACAACAGATCCAAAAGATAGTTAGATTCAAGGGCCAATCTTTACCTGCAATATCCTCAATTTCATTGTGTATACGATAACAACAATAACATACCGCCAGACGATGGCATGGTATGCTCTTTTATGACAGATCTTTTAACTGTTCACTTTGTATAACTCTTTACTCCTTGGCCTTATAGGTTCTGCACCTGGTGGCTATAGTGGCGACATGGACGATATTACATTAATAAGTGATGAATGCCAACAAATAACATGTAGGTTTGGAGGTGTATGCAGAGTGTTCAACGGCACTGAAACCTGTTTATGTCCTGAGTGGGACTGTGAGGATTCGAGAACACCTGTATGTGGTACTGATAGTGTCACCTATACCAATGAATGTGAACTGAAAATGGTGAGATGCTCTCGCCAAATCTCTTTGATGGTTCAAAGAAATGGCACCTGCGAAGACTGGCGAACAGGTAATTCAGGTACTCATGTTCCATCTTTAAAGTTAATGCCTTTAACACTTTAGGCGTCTTTAACAGTGTTTTCTTGTACATGGCATGATGAATATGGCCTATATGTACATATCCGACTTTTCAAACTGACAACACCTTAGATAATATTCAGGAGTCGTTTGATGGCACTTTATACAAGGATGCACAATCATTAATTAACTATGTTCTTCTGTGTTCTGTGTTATCTAGAAACACTAGAAGTGACAGTAAGACCTTTGTCTGCAAATACTAATACATTACCCAAAGAAACTATGCAGCTGCAGAGAGTGCATTTGAAGTCCACTTTGCCGATGACCACAGACACAGGTAAAACATGTAGACTTAGTCTAATGAATATATTGTTAACCAGATGTAAACCGACTGCCTTTCGTATTAGAAATAAAGCAAAAACCCGTCGATTAGTTCTAACATTTTTTTATCATGGTATACAGCTCAATTGGTAAATTTCATTAAATTATGCAAATGATTCAATAAAATTAACAGCTTCAGTGATTTATAGGATATATGCAATTTGTTATCACCTAATTATATGAAAGTAAAAGCTCACATTCTTTAAGATATTGCCTAATTACCAAAATAGTTATTTATGCAAATGCTTGGTTTTCCTAACATTCAGTTCTAAGTATTGCCCACAACAATGTACATTGTATGTACCACGTTTCGTTTGAATTGAGCCCGTCATTTGTTAGTAAATGACACGCACACAAAATAAACAGTAGATCAGACAGACAGACGGACGGACGGACGGACGGACGGACGGACGGACGGACGGACGGACGGACGGACGGACGGACAGACAGACAGACAGACAGACAGACAGACAGACAGACAGACAGACAGACAGACAGACAGGCAGACAGGCAGGCAGGCAGGCAGGCAGGCAGGCATACAGACAGACAGACAGACAGACAGACAGACAGACAGACAGACAGACAGACAGACAGACAGACAGACAGACAATCTAAAGATATAACAATTTTATTTGTTTGTCTCGCTGTCTTATTTGTATAGCTCCCTTGGATGTAATCTACCAGCTTAAGGAGG
Source organism: Glandiceps talaboti (assembly GCF_964340395.1). Lineage (NCBI taxonomy): Eukaryota > Metazoa > Hemichordata > Enteropneusta > Spengelidae > Glandiceps > Glandiceps talaboti. The sequence goes on from NC_135554.1 coordinate 21,319,660, forward strand.
ATCACAATATTGACGAAGCCGTACAATCTGGGAATGAAACTTCACAAAGAAAGGACAATATACAGTTACTTTATATAAGTTTAGCAGTAACCATATTAATCTTCTTAGTACCAACCGTCGGTTTGATCATCTATAAAAGAATAACCTTGAATAAGAAGAGGTTATATGGTATAAGGTGAATTCAATAATTTTATCAATCAATGTTTACTTGTAGCGGTGTACAGAAACGTTGTAATCATTGTAAATTGTGTCTGTCTGTCTGTCTGTCTGTCTGTCTGTCTGTCTGGCCATATAAAGGACTTAAACAGTAAAGCTGGACCTATTATTTCAATGTGTGATGGGCATGTTACTTTTAGCGTCTATAGAGAAAATGGTTAGACCTGCAACATGCAAATTTGGTCTACAATGACGTTTGTTTTAAAAAAGGCAAATTAAATCCAGCTCGGAGGGTTGTATTGAAAAGTGCTTGGTAAGGTTCTAGGATAGCTAGAGAATTGTTCACGACAAAATGGTGGAATATGCACATTAATAAGTTGTGACATACTAAGTTGTAACATTTTTGTCTTCATATTGAATTCAAATTCTGTTTATCTCATTGGTCAAAACATTGCTGAATTGGTTTGAAACTTAAACTTGAAAAGTTGTCAGGGTGTCTGAATATACAATTGGTCAAGAAATTGTTATCCCTTTGCTAATATGCAAATTAGGTCTACACCAGATTTAAACTGAATGCCTCCCGTAAGGGAATCACTGATTATGCAAATTACTCATTAAAGGTAACAGTTGTATCAACAAAGTTCATAGGACAGGTGTGTATTATTATGGTTGATATATGTACCACATTATAATATTATATGAAATTTGAAGCTTGAATTTTAAGATACAGCCTAGTTACCTAAAATTGTCAATCATGCAATTTTTTCATTAAAACTGTAAGCTATATCAACAAGTTTTATAGGACGTACCCGCTTTGCTATGGTTAACATTATGTACTAAATGATATTGAAATTCAAGTATGCATTCTTAACATACATCCTAATTACTGAAAATAATTAATAATGCAAATTAGTCATTAACAATGTAAGGTACATCAACAAAATTTATAGGGCGTATGGACTTTGTTATGTTTAATATATGTAGTAAATTATATTGAAATTGAAGTATGCAGGCTTAATAATTAATTATGCAAATTATTCATTAACGCTGTAAGGTACATCAACAAATTTTATAGGACAAATGTACTTTATGTTTAACGAATATACTAAATTATATTGAAATTGAAGCATGCAGTCTTGAGATATTGCTTAATTAGTTGATTTCATAGATATGCAAATTTCTCTAATAAACATGAACAGATCTCGCTCAAAATTCTAATCAGGTCTAGCAATATCCCAAACATTGTGTGTACAAAATTTCAGTATAATGGAGCCAGCCGTTTCTATTAAGAAAATGATCAGACAGACAGACAGACAGACAGACAGACAGACAGACAGACAGACAGACAGACAGACACACACACACACACACACACACACAGACGGACATATGACAGACACACAGACAGACATCCCCTTTTAATACCTCCCGTACCCTTACGGGAGGTACCAAAATGGACGAATTGTATGGCTGATTAAAACTATGGTAGGGAATTCTGAGACTGATACTCGATCGCCTATGCTGATTTCACCAATAGCAGTAGTGCCTGTGTCTATATCTTATACCTCACAGTAACTATAGACAGACTGATGTATGGGCACTGATGATATCAGCATTAAACTGGGTACCAATTCCAAATTGTCTCTCCCAGTGTACAGCATGTAGTCAGTTAAAGTACATGGCTAAGTGTAATATATTCATTTATCTTATTTCTAGGGAAATCGCGCGAGTGCACAGTATAAAGTTGATAAAAGAAGTTGATAGATGATGTTATCACATTTGAGGATAGGCCACAGTCCTATAGCGGCGCTAATCGTTTTTATGTTCTACATTCTCCAAATTTCTTCGGGGAGGTGGTACTTATCAAGTGTTTGTTTCTCTTCCGTTAAACAGTGAGCGTGTAGAAACTGGTCCAACGTTGGAAGCCTTGCAAGTGTCCAGGGATGACCACATTTCCGGTAGTCACCAAAGTACAGCGGCGGGAAATCAAAGTTTAACTAATGGTACAGGAGAAGTTAATCATCCGGATTCTGAAGAAGATTCTGTAGCCAGTGGTGATGGTGGTCTCATAGAATCAGAAGATATATCAAATCATGATCAGATTATCAATCCCAATGGTACAAGAGTAGTTAATCGTCCGGATTCTGAAGAAGATTCTGTAGCCAGTGGTGATAGTGGTCTCGTACAATCAGAAGATATATCAAATCATGATCCAATTCTCAATCCCAACACCATTGTTAGCAATTCGCCTGTCACACTGTTTCAAAATCGACGGTCTGATGGCATGATTACTGAATTGCATAATCTGAAGGTTAACTTGTCAAAAGGAAAACCAGATATGAAAGAGTGTGGATATAACATGAATCCTAATATACACGGAGCGTCAAACACCATCTCAGCTACATATTCACCGTCCTCAGAAGAATCTCCAAATGAACATTTCTATTTCAAGATGGTAGACAGAGTAAGTCAAGAGGGAAAGATCATAGCCCATCCTGAGACTGACGTTTCTCTAATGGTCCCTGAAGGTGCTGTAGTTAATGACTGTCAGAGAATAGAGATTCAGTGCGCTCGCGAGTTATCGCCTTTTAATTTGAAATTTCACGACAAGGGTGATGGATTGCCTTTGAGTCCGATGGTCCACTGTTTCTCTCCAGGATTAGCCAAGTTTTCAAAGCCCGTGGTTCTGAAGATACCACACAGAGTTCAATACCAGAAGAATTCTCAGTTTAAGATCCTTTACAGCCAATCTCCTTTAGGTGCAAAGATGACATGGAAGAGCCTTAACAAATCCAAGGAAAAACAACAAAATAATCTCGTCGATGATATTTACTTTACTGTTGACGAGAAGTTCTTTTACATCGCGACTATCCATTTCACATCTTACATCTGTGTCACGTGCGATGAGAAAGTAACACTGAACTTGCAATCAGTCATCTACGGGCGTCATGAAGTACGTGACGGGGCAACACAAGAGGTGTACTTCAAAGTGTATGTTTGCGACACTATCAAAGATTTCACCAAAGCAATCGCAAAGAATGAACGCCCTGGTTCAAGTCGTCCATCATATTATCCATTGAGATCTACAAAACCGGGTGGTGAGTGGACAGTGACACTTCAGCAAAGGCGCAATTGGGAATGGGAACTAGACCCTATGTTTGAAGTCAAACAGGTAATTGTATTCCCCTTGAGATATGTTTACTTAATTGTTATCATTTTATACCTTTGTGAACATCTCACCACATCTATCAATGCAATGTCACGTCATCGAATTCAACTTCAATGCCTATACTAACAATAAAATAAAGGACAACCAGATTTTTAACAGTTTGATCCGTGCTATGTAAATTGTACTTTGAATTAACAATTACAGTTCTAAAGATAATTCTGGCCAGGTATTCAAGGACATGTTACCATGGCTAAAATAGATTACATTTCACTCGCATTAATCAAAGAGAGCATATAATACAAGCACAAATATCCATGAACATCATTACAATCCTGAACGAGTTATTATCTTGTAGTCATATTGGAAGAGTGTTCTTATTCTTAAGTCTTGACTCTTGGTACTATTGTTGCTATCAGGTTGATTTTTAGATGAAATTATATTTGTAAAGTTTATATAATTTTATTTATAATTCAAAACGGTTAACTTCTTCGAAAGGGCAAATTGCAATTTTTCGATTCTAGTCATTATTTTCAAAACATTTCTAATAATCTTAATACATTTCACCATGGTAGATATAATCTCATGTATTTGATCTCAATTAATGTCTTAGAGTATCCATATGGACGAAGTATACGGTCACTGCAAAACAGATTCAACCGTACCACCATTTGTTCACTACAAAGTCACAACAACGGACATGGAGAAAAAACACATCGAAGCTTTTTTTGATATCATCCACAAATATGGAATTGATGAACACAACCTTGTAGAAGATACAAAGACAAAGAAACGTCTTGCACACGACTTCAATTTTACGGTACGTTTGTAAAGAACATTGGTCTGTTCTAATTTACATTGACAATGTGTTAACATCATCAAAGTATGTGTTTCCTCACTCAAAGGTACATCGTTACCATTGTTACATGACAGTCTTACCCTTGCATTTCAGACTCCAATATATGAAAAAGACGAAGAGAGGGAGAATGAAACTAAAGATGCTGTACCTACAGATCCAAACAGTAAGTAATGAAGCAATAAACACTTTAAGTACAAATTAAGCACACGATGGGGGGGGGGGCCGGGCTACTGTTATTTTTATAATTAAAGACCTTAATATGGTAAGACAAATGAAGTGTCCCCAATCCGAGTTTTAAGTCAAAATATTGGTATATATGTATTGATGACGTCTCACTTTGATAGCATAGCTAGGTTTTGTTATTAATGTTGCAGGCTTAAAACTTTAAAACATTGGTTAAAACATTTTAATATCGTTTTCCCAAAACTAAACAACAAACATAATGTGCATGGAGCAAATTGTTATGTAGCCAAAAGGTAGATATTGCACTCAAGAGTAGATATTGCAGTCGAAAAGAGCATAGATATTGCAGGTTGTAAGATATCGCACTCAATTTGCACTAAAAGGATTGATATTGCACTCAAAGGGTTGATATTGCACTCAAAGGGTTGATATGGCATGATATTGCACTCAAAGGGTAGATATTGCACTCAAAGGGTTGACATGGCATGATATTACACTCAAGGGGTAGATATTGCACTCAAAGGGTTGATATGGCATGATATTGCACTCAAAGGGTAGATATTGCACTCAAAGATTTGACATTGCATGATATCGCACTCAAAGGGTTGACATTGCATGACATTGCACTGAAAGGATGACATTGCATGACATCGCACTCAAAGATTTGACATTGCATGACATCGCACTGAAAGGGTTGACATTGCATGATATCGCACTCAAAGATTTGGCATTGCATGATATCGCACTCAAAGGGTTGACATTGCACGATATTGCACTGAAAGGGTGACACTGCATGATATTGCACTGAAAGGGTTGACATTGCATGACATTGCACTGAAAGGGTTGACATTGCATGATAGTGCACTGAAAGGGTTGACATTGCATGATATTGCACTGAAAGGGTTTACATTGCATGATATTGCACTGAAAGGGTTTACATTGCATGATAATGCACTGAAAGGGTTGACATTGCATGATATTGCACTGAAAGGGTTGACATTGCATGATATTGCACTGAAAGGGTTGACATTGCATGATATTGCACTGAAAGGGTTGGCATTGCATGATAGTGCACTGAAAGGGTTGACATTGCATGATATTGCACTGAAAGGGTTGACATTGCATGATATTGCACTGAAAGGGTTTACATTGCATGATATTGCACTGAAAGGGTTTACATTGCATGATAATGCACTGAAAGGGTTGACATTGCATGATATTGCACTGAAAGGGTTGACATTGCATGATATTGCACTGAAAGGGTTTACATTGCATGATAGTGCACTGAAAGGGTTGACATTGCATGATATTGCACTGAAAGGGTTGACATTACATGACATTGCACTGAAGGGTGACGTTGCATGACATTGCACTGAAAGGCTTTACATTGCATGATATTGCACTGAAAGGGTTACAGTGCATGATATTGCAGTGAAAGGGTTTACATTGCATAATATTGCAGTCGTGTTGCAGCGATGATAACAGAGAAGAAGACTAGGTTAACTGGTGAATTTCAACTTCCAATAATTATTGTTTTCCAGTTATCGATTCTGAGACGTTGCGATCGGTAGCAAGAAAACTAAAAGACGACGATTGGAAGAATGTTATTAGGAATCTGGTAGGTCCAGAAGAAGGTGACAACATCATTGACAACGTGATGCAAGATGAGAAAACAATTGGGGAAAAGAAATACAAGAGTTTACGGAAATGGAGACAACAGAAAGGCTCCAAGGCTACCGTTAAAGCTCTCAAACAAGCTTTGCAAGAGAGTGGTCTTCGATCGATAGCAGAGGATATCAATGTTACAGGAGGAGATAGTGTTAAGATTGTCACCGAGGTGTAGAGGGTTTAACATCTTTATGATTTTGATTTAATATGTATTGATAAGTCGTCTACATTATTAAAGGTCATTCACACATGGTGAAATAATTGTTTACGTTGTTACAACTTTTCAAGACTTAGTGTAGAGTTTATGGCTTGTCTATGATAGATGATGAACACGTATAATGTACTTATCTTTATACTGACAACTTTATCTTGTACTTAAACAATATATGTAATAACCATATTTGTATATTATTATCAGGCAAATTATCAGCAATTTTCTCTTCAATGTCGGACATATCATTTTATTGACTTTTATAAACTTTGATATCAATGTTATCCCAACTTTGGAAACCTACGTGACCCACAAGAGCTGAAAACGATATTATTTTGTCCTTTGGAATGTTTTTGAACTTTGAATTGATGAATCAGCACAAACAATTATGCATCTAAATATGTTTTGTTTATAATAGAAAATAATTCTTCGTATCATAGTACCGTCTTGTTTTTATTTTGCAACTGTGCCCCAGTTAACCCAGTTGTATTGTTCGGGAAATCGTGGTAGGATAAGAATCGCAGAACGATTGTTTCAATTCTTTGTGTTTACGTAGTCTTCACTGGAATGTATGCTCTCCAGGGAGTTGAGGAAGTATAAAGGACCATAGTGTCGATATAGATCCGTGTCAGGGGTAATAATTTTAAAGCATAGGGTGGCAAGGCGCTCCATAAAAACTAACAGTATTAATTGGCATGACATTATACGTATACAAAGTCAGTTCAATATCTGTATAATGCTAACCTTTACTTTGATATTAAGACATTTACAGTATTTACAGTACTGCCACATACCTATTTCTGATTAGTTACACAAACACACACACACTATATATATATATATATATATATATATATATATATATATATATATATATATATATATATATATATATATATATATATATATATATATATATATATATATATATATATATATATATTACCTAGTTTATCATGATCCACTGATAGTTTTGTTAATTAGACCTTTAATATTAAAATCTAAAAGTTATACTTTCATATTCACGTTTTAGTATTACTCTGAATCCGTCAATGTTCCCTACACAACAACATTTCATACTTCATATAATGTTAAGTCGGCGGCCATATTGGATCATAAATTGGTCTAATTCAGATACCATTTGGACCACCTTCAAATATTGTATGGTGACCACTGTGTTCTTTTAGTTTGGGTTTCTGACACGATCATTTATAAGGTGCTTTATTATAAGTCTGCAGTAACTGCTGTATAATTTTAATTGAATAAAGAAATTCATTTATTATGATTTTTGTTTGGCTTATTTTATTCTGTTGTTCTCACTGTTTTCAAATACATTCATCTAGCTATTCATTCACTCTCGCCTTCTCTTATCTTATCTCTGTTTCTTGTTGGCATGACAGCCTTTAAGATTCTAAACCAATGACTGTCAGATAATCAACAGTAGAAAGTGTCGATTGCTAACAGTTTACTTTAATTGTTAGAATACACTGTGCATTGCAACAATTTCCCTCGTGACGTCATCAATTATTGTACACTGATCACTGACCGATTTTTTTGTATGATTTTCCTCCAAAGTATATTTAATAAAGCAATAAGTTAAAAAAAAACGAATTTATTTTTAGACAACATCAGTTCTTTGAAAATCTAATGATTTATCTTTCAATGGAACGGTTACAACTGCCTAATCTAGACTGGCATATCAAGTCAAATCAAATTTTAGCCCTGGATAAGGTCCTGTGTAGCTAATGTAAAATTCTTGTGGTACAGGTCTGTGTCAGTAAAAAAGGCATGTGGTTAAACAAAGCTGTAGCAGAAGTGTATACTAGTATATATTGCTATGGATACATAGACTGTCGACAGTCACTCGCGCCTTTTTTGATCCTACGTTTTATCTAAACTTAAGTCGTCGCCGCGCTCCGATCCGGCGCAAGGCACGAGTGACTGTCGACAGTCTAATGGATACACTAACTGGCAGATATACATCGATGTATACACAGGATCGACACAGGTCTGATTTTATCATAATTTCAATATTTTTCTACGTGCACTTAAAACATCCATTTCTTAGATACTCTCAAAACTTCACACTTCCATACATGTCTACATATCTGCAATAACAGGCCTGTTACACCATGGTTACACATTTGTGTATAAAGTCCTAAAATCTCACCAAATTTCATGGAACCTGTAACAGAACTTGTTTCTAATACCCTGTTATAAGATCTGCACAAGGCGGAGTTATTACGTGCAATATGCCCTATAATCTGTCTATGAATTTCTAACTGTTAGCTGGATTTGATGTCTGCGTGGTGGCACGCGTTAGTTCATTCTAGTTTTGGTTTATGTGTGATTGTATGGATCAGAGCCAGTGGACACCTACGTGTATTGTCACAAGAAAATTACAAAGATCGAACAACAATTTCCTAACATGTTTACATTGGTCATCTGACTATGAGAGCTTTTTGATGACATCATTGGTAATACCCACCTTTTAACAAACCGGTTCAGTTATATATATAGTGCCCGAAAAGTTAGGGTGTCTACACTCCATATTTAAACTGTAACATTTACAGTAAATCAAACTTCCCTGTACGCTTTACAGCTAGAAAATTGCCCGTTACACTCTGCCCAAGTAACTGCACTGTATAAAACCACCTGTTGGATCGGTCGACAAACGTACACGGAAGTAACTCCCGTGCAGTATTCACGACGATCACAGACGGAAATAGCAGCTAAGTTAGTCAGAAGAATTTCAAGTTTATGAGACGTAAAGGTAAAATACTGGTAAATGCATAAATATGTAGTTATGAGTGTTAGAGTTATGTATAGAAGGCAATATGTACTTCATATAAGTCATTGCGCGCCGTCTGCATTGCATGTATCGGTACTACTCAAAATGGCGGAAAATAAGAAGCGAAACTACTTTTCGCGCCAACTTAATGAATGAGTTGATCTGTCAACGTTCGCCTCTTGTTTGTCGCTGATTTATTAGATGTAACAGTACAGGTCATTTTAGAAGACTGACAACACAAAGAACCTTATGTTCACCATTTTTGTTCCACTTCAGGGTCGTATAAGATTTGTACCCTTTATTTGTTATACCTGTAACCTGGTAAAAATGCAAAAATGTATGTTCTGATGGTTAAATCATAAATTATGAAAATAGTGTAAACAATCATATTTTGATAACAAATTCATGGATACCAGCTAAATAAACAAAAATACTAATTGAAAAAAAACATGTAATCACATCTTTGTATTGATATGACAGAGTCATGTGTATATGTAACAAAAATAACCTTGTGACACCATGGTTCCCTATGTCATTCAAAGATTGTCAATTCAGCACAATAAACACAATGGCTCTAATATGATGTCACTTAATCGTGGAAATTTTGGCAAGTCATATATTATTTTTACACATCAAATTATTTTTCACCCCTCTATAAAACGAAGTAAGCTTACAGTGTAAAGAGTCAATGCTTTGGCGTCAAATTGACTTCAAAGCAATGTATGGAATATATGTATGTAGATGGACGGTGAAACACTAGTAGTGATAGGGAGTCATTACTGGTGATACAATCCCCAGCATAATTACATATATGGGTAAGATGTTATATCGTTATGAATGGTTTGGGAGTCCATTCTGGTCAAATAACCCACAATACATTATATGATGTACAAATGTAGCACTATCGTGTGTGTCCAGGTGACCGATAAACTAATGAAATGCGTATATGGTATCACTTCATTGCAGTGGCAACCAGTGAATCTAGATGAGGGACACTCAGGAACAGTGACGAACATGGAAGTCCAGTTAATTGCAACGATCAGCATAATTTATCTGTTAAGCCAGTGTGTACAGCTGGTAAGGAGAAAAAACATCTTAAAATTTAGTATCACAATTTAGTTTTACTGTATATTTAATGAACTGATCAGGGAAACACTGATCATGCCAAATTAAAATTGATCTACATATTGTTATATAGGTTTTCAAGGTATGCATTTTAATACTGTCCAAGGAAATTTAGTATTCCTTGAAACAGTAAGAACAATTAAATTTTGGACTAACTGTGATTGTACCATGAAGACTACTTCAAACAGTTTACTACTTCAAACTTTAAAACTATCAAATAAAAATACTGAATCAGATCCCGAGAGTCACACAAGTAGTTGAAAAAGTCCACACCACTCAAGTTGTAAACAACTGAAGGTTGTTACGTCAACTTGTTAGCATACAGTGACCGGGTTCGAAGGTCGTGAAACGTGTGACTAGTCGACTACTGTACCACAACGCGCACATTTTTGCAGTGTCATGTAAACCAGGAAGTTATAGGTAGCCCACATACACCTAGATTACACAATGCCGCTGCACTCATGTGTGAATGTGACTGCATAAACATCACTGCCAATTACTGACCAATCTCTATCTGTTGGGTTTTTATCAAACTGGTAAATAAAACAGCTGGCTGAATTCTATAGTTGGGGAGCAAAGGTTCAAATATCATCTCATTGGTTTTAAAAAGCATCTCATTGGTTTAAATAGCAGGGGTTTCTTCTTCCCCAATTTCGATTACTAGTATATTCCAATAATAGTAACACAAAAATAATAGTGACACGGGTTGAGGTTCCACTGTCGGTAAGTTGAAACAGAAACTCTACTAGTACAATATTTCTAATAATACAGGTGAAAATTTGTGAATACTTTTGTGAATCAGCAGTCAAATTTCCAATAGCAGAGAGTATTTACGCGTATTCTATACGCGTATTACGCGTATTCTATACGCGTAGCGTCATAGCCACTCTGATAGCCACGTGATTCAAAGCAACCCACGCGTTCTGTATCAGACGATGCTACGTCAAAAGGGCGGTCTCAGAGCGGTCTATACGTAAATGTAAATAAGTGTTAAGTTTTTGTCATTTTTCTTGTACTAAATGCCGTAAAATTCGGAGAATTAACTATAAACTAATTGTTCTATTTTTCCTTTGGGTGCTTGAATAAAAGATGTCTGAAATACAGACATGTTTTGAAAACAAAGTCATGTGTTTGGCCAATCTGATTAAAATCTGATGTGGTGAAAGCGGCCGGCTAGATTTCTTTATTTACCTACATTTCCATCGTTTTGTGTTGTGTTTCTTTTGTTCCCATCACATGACCCTGTGTAATAGTAAATGTTGTTTGAATCTCGCGCTTTTGAGTAAACCAATCAGGATGAGACGGTTACGTTAGCCTCTGCGCACACTGGGAAATTGAAATTACCACCACCACAATTACCACCAGCACTACCACCATCATCGTCACCACCTTCACATCACCATCATCGTCATCATCATCATCATCATCATCATCATCACCATCATCATCATCATCATCACTACACCACCACCACCATTGACACCAACACAGCCATCAACATCACTAACACCACCACCACCCTCATCATTTCTAACACCATAACCACCACCATTAAAGACTCCACCCCCGCCATCGATGGCCATCATCCCCAATACTCAACCACCACCATTATCATCATCATCATTACCATCATCATCATCACCACCACCACCGCCGCCGCCGCCTCCACCACCACCACTAACACCACCGTCATCATCATCATCATCATCATCATCACCACCACCACAATCATCACCACCACCACTAACACCACCGACTTGAACTAATCTGCTCTATCAGGAAAGATGTGTCTAAATAGAATGTCATTGTACTGTCTGTACATGTAGGTGTTTGCCCAGTCATCAAGTGGTAGAAGTTGTCACCAGTTTAATTGTCCGCCAGGTTTCGGTGTCACAGGTCCATGCAATGGTGACCAAACACCAATGTGCCGGGAATGTCCATCTGGAACGTACTCGTCCCATTTCAGTCGATCATCAACATGTCTGAATTGCACACAATGCGATGCAGAGACAGAGAGCACGCTGTGGAACTGTACCCTTACGCACGACACTGTTTGTATAAAACTTGTACGTCTCCATGAGAACGATCCTGATATTGCCATACGACCCATCTTGGCACAGCATCTCATGATAGTAGAAGGCACTGAAGTACCTATTAGGACACACAGCAGTCAAGCTGCAGACGATGTATGGAGAACACAAGGTTAGTAGCTACAGAGACTCAGACAACTATTAGGGAACCTTCAATAATTACAAGAGGGTGGGGAATTAGGGATGTATCACCTTTTACACGGTCCTTGGGGGAGAGTCATATTTTATTTTGACTCGTTAACCCCACATTAGTTTGTGATTTGGCATGATCCCACTGATGCCCTTGATTCATACCCTACTGCTACCACATCCCACCACCGCCACCACCGCAGCCAGAACAAATCTTTAAAAAAGCAGGGTGTCAATTCATGGGATTCGTGGGCGCGTTATCACGATGTGGGGTTAGTGATAATTCGATTAGGAGCATTATCAAAAATGTATATTTTATGGTTGATGATGGCATGATTTTTCCCACTTTATATATTGCGATGATATCAATTATAACATAGAGCTGTGAAGGTTTTATACATGAAAGTTGATACAATTTGTGATTATGATTATAAAAAAGGAAAGAAAGCGAATCGCTATGATTTAAATATCACATTCTATCACCAAATAGCATAAGCAAAATATTCCCTTAATGCACTATTTGGAATGTTACAGAAATGTCTACAACCAAAGTCAAAGACATGGAAAAGGTGACAATTATCAATAGAAATGCGTATCGTGGCAAACACGTGGAAATCAACCTTGAAGAACACGAAACGGTGACAGCACATCAAAGAACCACTAACTACATCGCAATTATATCCTCGGCATCATTTGTTTTATTGGCTATCCTGGTCTGCTTTATGGTTTGGAGGAAGTTGAAAAAGTAACTTGTGTTTACTGGCACCATTACGTCGTTTACTTTAAGGTCGTTGCATAGAGCGCTCAGGGCAACAGTGTCGAATTCCGAACTAAATAACATGTTACGTATATAAAATTTGCCAAATACCGTTCCACGGAGTGAGAGAGGGAGGGGGAGAGAAAGACAGAGCGAGAGAGAGAGAGAGAGAGAGAGAGAGAGAGAGAATGAGAGAGAGAGAGAGAGAGAGACGGACGGACGGAGACAGACAGACAGACAGACAGACAGATAGACAGACAGACAGACAGACAGACAGACAGACAGACAGACAGACAGACAGACAGACAGACAGACAGACAGACAGACAGACAGAGGCACATATAAGGGAACTGATAGGAAAACAGGCAATCATGGGCAACAAATAAACAAAACAATATACGAAAAAGACGGATGCAAAATATGGGCAATTGCGACATATTATCAAAAACATGTTGTTCTTTTATTTCTAGAACCCGCGGCTCTCAAACACCAGAAGAGAACAATGTTCAAGTAAGTTTTTCAGTTTCTCCAGCAGAAAATGTAAAAATGGTTTGTTTCCTCGTTAGTTGTCTTGTGAATTATAATTTAGAACTAGACACTTTCCAGCTTCCACTTTTTTGTATTTCATTTCATTTCATAAACAACGCCGTAGGGCAACCACTTATAGATGAATGGTGTTTATGAGCTGTAAATAATGCGTTGATTGAACGTTGTTCTAATATCAGATATGGACATTCGTCTCTTTACCTTAAAGGGTCCAAGTACTACCTGTAACCAAGCTGACCACTTCGACACTGTTGTTACATGTGATCCCAATACAAACACAACAGTAACTGTTTTGAAAGATCCAAAAGTTACAAACAAGGACGCGAACAGACCCAGAAGTCATCGTGACAACAATCGTATATTGTCTATAGATGTGTCGCCTGATATTGTAACCATCGACTCACAGCCGACAGATAAAGAACACTTGCCTATCAATTGTAGTATCGAGTCACGCAATAAATCAATGAAAGTTAATAATTTGAATGGTGTAAGGGATTCAACTCTCGCGAGATTTTCTCACGTATGTGAGAGAACACCAGGTAATCGACAGCTGAGGAATCCGGACAATATCTATGATGCCATATTTGAGGGTTACTTTGATAATGAAGGGGGGATACTTTCTCATGAAGATTCCGACGTTCAGGTTGTTATTCCTAGAGGAGCAATCCCACAAACCGTTGTTCAAAAGGTTGTTGTTAAAGTCAGTCTTCGTGTTAGTTTTTTTAACGTGAATTTGAAGGAAGGGGACATTCTTCTGTCCCCAATAGTAGAATGTCTGTCACCTGGAATGGATATTTTTCTACGACATATCACTGTTAAGATCCCGCACCGAGCCCAATTACAAGGTCTAGGATCTGATTGGCAGTTCACGGTTCACTTCAACCAATCGGAAAACCCAAGAGATAAATCATGGCGTACTGTCTTCCAATCAAATAAGACGCTTCACTCAGACAATAACGTTATCAGAGACGTTGAATTCACAGTAGATGAAAAATACGTGAACGTACAGACAAAGCATTTCACAAAATTCACATGCTCTAGTTGTGGAAAGGAACGACCAAAGCTGTCTCTGGAGGCAATAGCGTATCCAAAGTTCATCCCCCAAACAAAACGGGTCGAAGTCAAGATATATATGTGCGATACGATCAAAGACACAAAGAAGCAAGTTGAAGAAATGGAGGGTCCAAATACACATAAATCGGTCCTTGGGCTCAAGGCGAGGAATGCAAATACCGACTGGGAAATTGAAAGTCTTGGTAACACCAATATAGATCCTAGTGAATGGAAATGGACACTGAACACCAACATGGGACATCTAGGACCAAAACAGGTATATAAACAAATGTACGATGTAATGAATGGTGAACTGACCGAGAGAAATCAGCCTATAGCTAGCAAACAGTCCGAGATCTAGACTCGCAGTATTGTCTTACCTAGAGTACATATAGGAGACAAGTAGACAAAGGAGACGTGCAGATTTAGACAGACAAAAAGATACACACACACACACACACACACACACACACACACACACACACACAACACGAATAAGAAGACATAAACATACACAGAGACAGCGACAGAGACATTGACTGGTTTGCTGACAAGGCAACGCACTAACTGCCGCATCGACAAACTGACGTTATATTTTAATAATATCCCATTTGATTTTGTAAAACCCGTAAAACACGTATGTATACTGTAAACTATTTTCTTGATGCCTCTTATTTTTTAGTACATTGCGATAGATGACATTGTTTGCTGCTGTTCTGAAGCCTTGTCACCATATGCCCAGTTTAGATTTGAGCCAAAGGATCAGTCCGGTCAGCCAGACTTCTTTGAAACATCGTTCACTATAGGACAGACAAACATGGAAGGTGATAGTAGTCCTGGCAAGTCAAAATTTATGACTGTTGGTCTATCATTGATAATGGTAAGTCAAGGTACAGTATTTACATACATACATACATACATACATACATACATACATACATACATACATACATACATACATACATACATACACACACACACACGTTATTTACATACACTTTTAGCAAATAAAGGGAACTCGTAGACTTAAACCATCAGATAGTTTTCTTATTGAAATTAAAGACTCGATAAATAAGCAATGGCAATCTAACGACAAGATGCTTCTGAATACAAAGGTTTGTGCATTGACGTTGTTACTGAGATAAAGTCACCTACGAACCATGGCATAAATGTAATAAATAACATAGCTTGAGACAGTCTGTTTGCCATTTTTAGAGAGACAGAACATTCAGATTCCCCTCCATGTTGCAGTCATCGTATTTTTAGCCCCATTTGAGGTGTTCTTTTTGTAATTGTTAGTGACAATATTTACTGTAACTTGTTTTTAGACATATTTTCTTGTAGTCATAATAGTTGATAACCTACGTCACATCATCCTATCTTCTGTAGGAAAGGAACCGAGACTCTCTTGTGAGACTGGAAATGGATAGAGGTATGTATACAAAACCCCTAAACTTAATAGTTCAACAAGAAATTTATTAACAAAAGTCATTCCAGAGTCAGTCTCTCTCTCTCTCTCTCTCTCTCTCTCTCTCTCTCTCTCTCTCCCTCCCTCCCCCTCCCTCCCTCCCTCCCTCCCTCCCTCCTCCCTCCCTCTCTCTCTCTCTCTCTCTCTCTCTCTCCCTCCCTCCCTCCCTCCCTCCCTCCCTCCCTCCCTCCCTCCCTCCCTCCTCCCTCCCTCCCTCCCTCCCTCTCTCTCTCTCTCTCTCTCTCTCTCTCTCTCTCTCTCTCTCTCTCTCTCTCTCTCTCTCTCTCTCTCTCTCTCTCTCTCTCTCTCTCTCTCTCTCTCTCTCTCTCTCTCTCTCTCTCTCTCTCTCTCTCTCTCTCTCTCTCTCTCTCTCTCTCTCTCTCTCTCTCTCTCTCTCTCTATATATCTCAGATGCGGAGCTGTATTTGGCAAATAATATGTTGGCGTGATATATTTCAGAATGCGACAATGCTGCCCTGAGGGCTGTATGCGACGACCTTAAAGTAAACGACGTAAAGGCGCTAGTCAGGTCTTTGCTTGTAGATGACGCTGAACCGATTATAGCTGATGTTGAACATGACCATCACGGTCAAGCAGCAGAGTTGAAATATCAGCTATTATACAGTTGGAAAAGACGTGGAGGGCAACACGCGACCTATTCTGCTCTATGTAAACAACTGACCTCTCTAGATGTACCCAAAACCGTACAAATGTTGAAGGAAATGTCGTCCAAGAGTCACGTTACAGTTGGTTGCACTATCACAACGGTCTAACAAGTGATGTAAATTCCAGCTAATGAATGTGTGCCTCCTGAGATTTTGGAAAAAAGCAAGAAAAAGCGACTTTTTGAATATATAGCGATGTTATTAAAATCATTATTTACGTGATTCCAAGCCTGTGCGATCCAAATTGATGGTTCACTAAAGTCAAAAGTGACTGTACACTGACTCTTCGCTAATATGTATCTTTAGTAATATCTCTATTGTAGGCTGGCTTAACTTTGAATAAAAATGTGCCCAGTTAAAAATTATACTTTAAAAATTCTTTGTGAGGGAAAGTACAAAAGAAGTTCACACGCACTGTGCATTTTCCGCGAGTAACAGTAGTCTTGGAAGTCTCCTTCATTTGAAGATAGCAAATCGCAATAATGTCAGAGAGTGAAACTCCAAAAGGTTGTTCAACAGGAGGTCGCCTGTTGCATGCAGTGACTCCGAAGATGTACTCGACCTCATTTACATCTTGTTCCATATATTAAAACATTTACTGATAAAACGGCAGACCTCTTTTTGGAATATTTGGTGGCCCTGAAAAACTATTAAACTAGGTACGCAATTCAAGATCCACTATTATTTTTGTTCGACGTTGTCTTTGGTTGAAAAGTTGTTTGATATAATTATCTCATTGTACTGACACTAGCGTTATTACGCAATTCATTTTGAAGCGACAATTTGCTATGGAAAGAGTGGCCCTGAATTTGTACCTTGAGCTGTACCTTCGACATTAAAATCAAAACTTCAATTGTTTCCATTATAATGATAATGACAAGGAGAATTCACTGAGTTCACCTTGGGTTCCAACATAAAGGAGGGCCATAAAAGTGTTGGGAGTAGGGTAAGGAAAATGATTATTTTGTTGTGTTACTTATTTGAGAACGCACCATCCATTTTTTTTATCTAAAAGTTTGGGTTTTTTACTTTGAATGTGATATCTTTTCGGCAACTACTTTGACAGATGTGACATTAGGCCAGGAAAAATGAAAAAGCTATTCAACCTACCCATATATTTTTTGGTGATGGGCAATATATCCTCATGTGGGCTTCGCATTTGTTTCAAAATTAAGGATATTTCTTTACATTTTCTGAATAGTACATGTAACATTCTACATTTGAGTCTATTCCAAATTATATAATATCGAGGCTGCTGCAAGATATTGACCTATATTCAGTGGTAAAACTCAAACTCATTCAGTCTGTCTGTCTGTCTGTCTGTCTGTCTGTCTGTCTCAGAGGCGCCTGTTCTCAGGACACGTATTCTGTGAAAAGACTCGCACGCATTCAGTATGTCATTTTCAGGTTGATCGACAGATACGATTTTACAGCTATAGGAGTGATTCAATTTAATTGCAGCCGAAATCAAAGTTCTTTGGATTGTCTTTGTCTTTGTAAAGTTCTGCTTACGGAGCGCATTCAAATCCGTGTTCCTCCATCAAGGCCTCCTAGCAGATGTAAAAATATTTTTGAGACAAATTCCATTGTGCTTCGATTATTTAAACTAATGTTTATTCTGTAATACAAATATGGTTAACAAATAAGTTGTTTACAACAAAATTCACTCTCTTATCTTTATTTAGAAAGTATTTATCAATATAATTAATTCAGTTCAGAAATAGACAGTTAAGGAACTCTCTAGAACATTCTTCGTTAAAACAGCTGTTGGAATCAATAGGGAACTTGCAATCCACAATTTATCACTTGTTGTGACATGTGGCCGCCACTTATTAAGATAGAATAACATTGACCCACGGCTCTGTCTCATTAATCAATGTGACCTTACATGCGTGTTCTTGTCAATTGTAAAATAATATTTACTTGAAAATCCCCCACCGAAAATATGTTTCGTCCCCAAAACACATAATCAGTCAAAATGCAAGGGAAACGAATTTAAATTGTGAAGATGGCGCAAATGCCGAAAAATGGTAAAAGGGTTTACCGATTTGTCGTAGGACAAAAAGCATTGTATTATGTTTAAAACTTTTCTCACAAAGTTGACTTATTTATCTTAATTATCTTAAGTATCTTAATTAATTAATATGGATCAGTTTAGACAAGAGAATGTCAATTTCAATAATGATCCACCAGGATTTACCTTAATTACAATTCCAAATTGGGTGACCTTGGCATTATCATGTTTTAACTTAGCATTTATTATATATTTGATGTGGAAAATAAGAAATTTAAATATAGCGTTGCAAATCTTATTGGCCAAAAGATTTGAAGCGCAGGAAATTTCTTGGTTCATATCTACATTCCCATCGTCTACAAAACCATTTGAACCTCCACATAATACCGATTATATTAAATACATTGTTGAGGCACTATGTATCTTTGCTCTCTGTTTGATATTCATGACTCTACCTATAAGTACTGTCTGCGTGCCATTAAACAATACTGGCACAAACTGATGTTTAAGACTAAGGCTTGCGAAGGAAATCCTGTTGATCATGAAATGCATGTAATTCCGATGTTGCCCGTTGACTCGAATAATCCTCAATATGATAGGAGCAAGGACATGACCCCTGCGACTAATTGTACAAATCATGACAACCCCTTAGAAAGCCCCTTCATTCATGAAAATGCTAGACTCGTAAGTAACAGAGTACGAGAACAAGAACGACATCCAACCTAGAAACGGTAAAGAGATATCCCACCTCATCTCACTAGTGGAAATGAGACCTTGCGTAATCCAGTTGAACCGAATAATGTAACTTCACAAACTGACCTTTGCGTTCAAAATGGTTTACGATATAAAGGTAGCGTCACTGGAATTTTGATGGTTGACAATTGTCAAATTTAATTTACATTTGAGTAATTAATGGTACCTATTTAATTTTGACGTCTTATTGAATTTCTGTCTAGTATCATAATCCAAATAAGGACTCTCGAAATAGATGATAATTTCATTAAACAAGTGATATCATTCTTCTTTTATAAAAATCAACTTTACGATTGAAAAAAGTTGGACTAGCAGTTTATCATACGGGTTTTTAGTATCTGAAGCATTTCGTCAATTCTTGTGGAATTTGAAAGGAATTTTTGCATAGACAATAATACAGCTCATTTAGGTCGGATCTCTGTTTTTACACTCAAATTTGAATTCAAATAATTATCTTGTACTGCAGATTCAATAAAATAATATATCAATATGGTTCCTTTCTTTACTGTAGGAACTTTACATCACAAAATCAGACTCAACGTGTGAGCAACGCATTTATCTGTAGCGTTTCGGCTCACTACAACTCAGAGTCAATAAAACTTCGAGGAGTTTCCAATACTCCACACTTCAATAAATATTCACATTAAAACTAAAATTTTCTCCATAGATGAATCGTCAATTAATATTCGTTATGCTTGTACGCGACCGTTGAGATGTAAAACAGCATCACTGAAATGGTTATGATAAGAAAACAGATTTCAAGAATTGTTCGTCGGCAAAGTAAATCGAGCACACAGTGAAAAAAAAATTGCTGATCATGGATAGAAATGAATTCGAGGAATAAAATAACGTCAAATCTCTACTACCGTATGGTTAATGAGTTGTTTGTCCAAAAGTCTTAAACATGTACTATACATGCGAACTGCCTCGTTCTGCATCAGCGTCCGATACGCGATATCTCCCATCGCCTGTCATCTGATCGGTCCCCGTTGAAGGTTTCACTGCTGCAACGTTTGTCAAAGACTAAGTCTCTATCGCTGTCTACTTATTCACAATTCCACGTTTTGAAAAACACAATCCCTCCTTCTGAGATGTCTTAGTCCATCACTGCAATATTTTACAAGTTCTAGTTCGAGTTGAATTCCCACCATCGTAACGTAACATATTAATCATTAAAAGTTTCCCTTCGAAAAGTTCTCGAGTCATCGATTTGTCACTCACCCAGCGACGTTGTTTTGTTTCTTCTTCTCAAAAGTTGTCAATTATTTTCATAAAGTTTAAATTTGTCTCATTACACACACAATCATTGGATCATTTAAAAGTGGCCACGAAGCAGATGGAAGCTCCTTGTCTAGGCCTAGCTGTTGCCTTCAGCTCTCTCCTTCCAAGAATGAATCCATAAGTTATTTCAACATTAAATTCTTATGAACACAAAATATACAATACTCAAATGATTGGATGATGAAAGAATCAGCACCATAAATGAAGATAACGGAAGTATTGTTGTTGCCTTAATTCAATGCAAATGATATTGACAAATATGAAAACTAGCTAAACAATGTGATCACGTCATTGTTCTTCCAACTGTCTGTAATTAGTCATTATTTGACACTGTCGATCTTATAATAACTTAATGTTGTCATCTTAGAAGAATACTATTCGCGAAATGCAAACACTTGTTCGAAGTATTAATTCATGACAGCTGAGAGTTCACGGTGACCTCGCAAAACATCAAAACTTATAGTGAATATTAAAAAGTTACATTCTGTCATCCGTAACAATAGTCTGTTGTTTTACTTCATGTATATGGTAATTTTAGGCGCTTTTCTAAGATATGATTCTGTACTGACTTTGTGACATTTTTTTATTTTGATAAGGGAATAAAGAGGGAACCCAGAAAAATAAGATTTTTTCATATCTTGATGTTTAGTAATGTAATTGTTATTCTTGTGCGTTTTGTAGCGTATCATTTTCTTTTGTATTGTTTTGCATATGTTGTGAATAATAAAGAATTAGTAATACAAGCGTGCAGATTTGGTTGAATAAAATTATTACATTTACTGATCTTTACTGCGCAGACTATGTGCTTGATGGGGGTCAATATGACAAGAAAACTAAAACCAGTCCTGTACATGATATCACAGTATAGTGGTATTTCCTATACATACAGTAAAATTACCATGTGGTGCAGGTAATATTCCGTCTGTAAAAATTATAACTGGCGGTACGTGTGTTGTTTTTTCATGTATATGCGTAGTCTATGCCTTTACAAGAGGAAAACAATGGTCAAAGGTAACAATTAAATAAAAAAGTGGTCGTGTTAGGAACATCCGTTGCAGTGGTAACCCAGATCACGATATTATGTAGATTACTTTTCCAAAATTTGACAAACTGTGAGAAAAAAAAATTGGCCTAACTTTTAACATACATGAGTAGGTGCGATCCGTTGTAAAACAAATTGTTTAAAATGGAAGAACTGTTTCCATGGATATTGTGCTGGTAAAGTATATTTTGTAATTTGCTAGAAAATTGGTAGGGGCTGTTTGGTTAGAATCAATTCTACCTAGGGTAATTCATTATGCTGAGTTGAAATACAGTAATTCGAAATTTTTCGAACATGTGTTGTCATGGTAACCAAATTACCATAATATGTCGACTTTTGCAAAAATTAGCTATAAACCATGGAAAAAACATTTTTAAAATAGGAAAACACTTGTATGCTTATATTATTTATGAGCCTGCGATGTTCCTTGTAACACAAATGATTTAAACTGGATAGCTGTTTCCATGGAAACATAAATTAGGCTTTAAAATGCATTTGTGTAATACTAGAAGATTGGCCAGGTCTGTTTGATTAGAATAGACCATACCATGGGTGGTAGTTTGTTATGCTGCCTTCAAAAAGTAATCATTATTCGAACATCTGTTGCTATGGTACCGAAAATCATCATATGTTATTTCTTAGTAAAAATTGACAAAATATGAAAAGATAAAATACGGAAAAATCCTTTGTGCATACTGTTTGTGGGTCAGTGACATCCGCTGTAACATAAATTGCCTAAGAAGGATAGCTGTTTCCATGGAAACACCTTAAAATAAGGTTAGAGGCTTAAAAATGCAATGTTTTGGTAACATATGTCACACTCGAGCCCCGTGCGTGCTATTTGTTTACCCGGCGAGAGAACTTATTCGAATCACCGTTCCACCAGCAAATAGCCCTGTGGGTTCAAGTCTACGTATGTCTATCCATTAAGTATGAAGCGATCGAGGATCGCAGCAAGGTTAACGTCTCGCACCCCAATAAATTACGTGTGTAACGCACAGCAAGTACGTTTCAGACTAACCGTCACTTTTATTTCGAGCTAAAAGATAATACAAGACAGTAGTTTTGTACGTCAGGGATAGAGGTTCGGTTCTGTATTTCCAAAGCCCAGTTTCTCGCTATACAACTCGCAGCATCTACTACAGTCACATCTACCGAACCAGGCAGACGGGTTAACCAGTGAGCGTATATGTAGAGAAGTCGGCTACGAAATCGCGAGAGTACGGAGTAATCGCTCCCCAAAATTACAGCATCCAGTGAGTCCCCTGGTTGACTAACGAAATCTCGGAAAATCTCCCCTTTTTATACACTAAATCCCACCCAAAATTAGACCAATAGACTACAAAACATCTCTAACATTTCAGGGTAGAATTCCATGTTTGGGAATAGTGGGACAATATACCCCATGTGACTTATCTACGTGTCTGACGGTTACCGTGTAGCCGACTTCCGGTGTTACTCCCGGTCAACTCCACGAAGTCATTACTGTAGGAAATATCGGAAAACAACCTAACACTAGATACATGGAATAGGGTAATATTTCCAGTATTAGGAGATTTCACTTGGCAAAAATATCAGATCAAAACATTGGGAACAGCAACAGAAAAAAATGAGAATACAAGAAATATAATGACTATGACTGGTTGAAGTTGTTCTTGAGTGTAACTCTTAACGTTTTTGAATGCATTTTTCAATTAGTTTTCGCAGATAACTTCAGCATCGTGTGTAATATCCGACCGCCAGACATATATAATCATAATGATTTGAAAAATAATAGATTTTTGTCTAAAAATCACCTATTATGGCTATTTGTTAAAATGGAGGTTCAAAAGAATTAGTCATTCTAACCTCAGACTCGTTAGTGGTCTGAGTTCTAACAACGTCAGTTGCCATGGTAACCAAAATCAACACTTTATGTGAAATTTTGCGAAATTTAGCCATAACACATAATCAAATAAAATGTAGGAAAATATTTCTTTGTTCGTGGCATTAGAGAGTCGATGACATTGATTGTAACACACAAGAAACAAGTAAATCACAAAAGCTATTTCTAAGGAAACATAATGTTTTTAAAAATTCCTAGATACATGTGTCTCTGGCTATGCTATTTATGGCAGTGGCACCTGAACTTTTAAGAGTCTTGTCAAAGGTGTATGTTGTTGACAAATGCCAAAACAATACAAAACACTACTCATCAAATCAAATTACTGAGATAAATGACCTGACTTAGTACATTATAATCTCAGTTAAAAGGAAAATGCATATTTGTCTGTCACTCTGTGATATTTAGCATCCATTGCTGACTGGTAGAAATGGCATTTTGTAGGACTGAAGCATTAGCTGTTTTTCTGTTTTCATATCTGATATTGCAGACATAGCTAGCTACTAGAGATTGAACCATGATGTTGACGAAAATGTTTCCGAAGTAAACAAATGTATACTCCCTTGTAATTATTATTATTTAAGTAATATGTGCCCCGGGGACAAATTTCCCCGGAAATTGAAGTTCTTCTATTCTCTACTCTTTGTCCCTTTGAGAAGAAATAAAATAAATTTTGGGTCCTGTTTTAAAGGGACTCGTCTTTCTTTTATTTTACCATACATTTAATACAGTATTCAACTACCATATTGGATAATTCTAAAATGACTGAATTTTTTTTATCATTTTGAGCTTTACTTCAAACAATTTGTACCGTGCCCCCGTACTTTTTTATAATTGATGAGAATATGTTGGACTTTTCTTGAACAATAAGTAGCAGCCAAATGTTATTTCTGAGGTGCAGTGTGTTAAATGCAGTTCGTCACTATCTGCTAAAGGTGCTTATTAATTTCTTCAACACACACAAACCAAAATCCCCTTATTTGCCGACGAGGAGTACGAGTGCAGCAGTGTGCCGATAACACAAAGGATGATTCCTGTTAGCATAACTATGGACATATACAGGATACATAGTTCTGCTGCCGCTACCACGACCATAACCTCATCTTCAGCGTACTCCAAGAATGTGTAGTTGAAGCATATCATAGGAACCGGATACTCTGCAGCAGTGAAAGCTGTGAGGTGATCACAGAGGCAAGACTTCGTATCATCAGTTAAATGAGCCTGTACAAGATGAAGAAAGTAACAAGTTACCATAGTAACCAGGTTAGTCTCAACCTCCCGAAGTTTGCTAATCATAACATATGCATCGAATTCACTTTAGAAAGTATTGGAAGTAAGCCTATATGTAACTTTTTGTTATCTCTTTACAGATGAAATTACAAAAACACAATTACCAAACCACAGTAAATCATTTCCGTACTATTAGTACTATGTACTAACCTTACACCCGTCAGACAGCCATTCCTCACGTGACTCATTCCAGTAACGGCAGATAATGACACTGGCCGAGACAGACACTTGAGAGATATTTCCAGATTTACCTGAAGCACATAAATGAAAGCAAGAAGTATGTCTTCATCGACTCTTTCTAAAATATAGATACATTTTAGTTCTAAAAACTTCAATAGCCAATCGATCATTTTCACCATTCAAAGATTTTTTTGGTGTACCTAGGCGTCAGTTGAACATTGATTTTAAAATTGCCAACATTAACTGTGAGTTTTTGAAACCACTTACCGGCAAGAGTTAGAGCTTACAGGTGTAGGGAAATAACTTTTAAAATCTAAAATTGTGTCACACAAAGTCCTATGTACATATATTGAATAGCATAATTCTTATTTTCACATTCACCCTATTGTGTATAGTAATAAATATATAGTATAATAAATATATTCACTGGAACTCTATAGTTTATGTTTCAAATACTTACCTGCTGATTTCAACAAGAAATTATATATTCCCATGTCCCCTACATCAAAGGTAAGTGTCTGGGAGACATTGCCAGTAATATTCCATACATTATCGTACAAGCCTATTGAACTTATTGGAATGGAATTGGTTCTCGAGTACAGAGTATAATTCGTCAATGATGATTCTGGATGTAATTCGATAACCACGGTGCTATTAGCGGTGGTTACTTCAAGTTCGAATTCAGCTACGTCATCTAGCCCAAGTTCCAAGGTGGCCTCAGCATCGACGTTCTGTGGAGTGTCTTCACGTGTCTTGTTGTCGTTGATGTAGATTGTATACAAGCCATCCAGAGAGTAATCGTTACCGTACTCGTCTTCAACCTCTAGGATTACCACGGGTTTATTCTCGAGTAGCTTGGGCGAATTCCAGATGTACGGATTCTTGGCGAATGTTAGCAGCTATGAATATGAATTGAGAATTAACGGTAATGGAAATAATCTATTAAGTCGAGAAAATTATTTGCATATAAAGTTTAAATTTGTTATAAAGTTATTCGCCGACTTCCCTTTTAAGGAACCTTCAGTAATTCAGAGAGGATCAAGACCGGTCTGTTCCGTGAACGTAACCTCTCCCGGTCCTGTTTTCCAGAAAGTGGACTTTTCTCAATTTGCTTTTTCTAAAACATACTCTGCCCCCCCCCCCGCCCCGCCCCGTCTGTTTTTTTTTCAATATGCTGATGTTACATAGCCTAATAACGATAAACAATCCCCCAGGACTTGTATACCAGTTAGTTTTGACTCACTCGCTAACGGGGCCGCCCGTGTATATTTGTCGTTCACTGGCCAAAACCTTATGGTAAACCATCCCCAGGAGGGGGTCTCTAGAGCTATACTCTATGAATATGTAGGTCTTTTCTAATATATGTTCTGACTGTATTAAGCGTTTTGGCAAATGAAAATAGTAAAATTGTGTAATTTATAACCAAAAATCTAAGCGTATCGACATCAATACTTTCCTACTTCTTGACAGAGATCTTCAGATTCACCATCGGATGTTCTCTAGGAGGAATACTCCGATTTTTTTTCGAGTCAACAATATGTTCCAACTCAATTGACTTCAAACGTAGCACAGTGAGTATATGTTGTGTTTTAAATTATTTGATTACATCCTAGGGATAGAAAACTTTGATAATAATAGATTACCTTGACTGACAAGACGACATTCTCCTCACTTTGGTGTTTAACTTTCGGAATTATGATCGCTCCATATTTGGAAGTCAATGTCTTTCCACTGACATTAGCTTTGGTAAATCTGCCGACTTTAGTTTCCATAAAATCAGTCTTGAATGTGACGTCATCATCTTTGGTAGCGGTCAACAACATTGTCTTAACAATCTTGTCGATGACTCCAAGCACCTTCAAAACAAATTACATTATGTATAACAGAATCATCGTAGCAACTATATAAACCATAGTATATGATTTATTTTATACCATAGTCCATGATTTATCGCGATGTATCTTGGTTCGATCTCAGTCCATATTTCCATGTTATGCAATGCAACTGAATATCGTGGAAAGTTTGTAAGACTTAGTATTTCATGAATACATTTGAAATCGTCCCAGGTACCGGTCACGTGCACAGTATTGTGAATGAATAAAGTAAACTTTAAAGCGTCAATCGTGTCTTTGACAGTCACAAAAATATTGAGGTTTGAAAATCCACAAAGTTGACGGTTAGATGTACAGAACTGACAAATACTTTCACACCTGAAGTTACATATATTGAAGCTAACCCTTTCACACCTCCAGTTACTCAACACCTCCAGAAAATTTGAGTCACTCTGTCAGATTGATGGTTAGATCGAGTTAGGCACAATGCAAGTGATTTGTTCGAAAAATTTATCTATTTCTCAATCAAAAGTAGACGAACAGGACTTGTGTATGAATTGAAAATCTTTGTTTAACACACATTCATTTGACTATTAAAGTCAAATGAATGTGTTTAATCTGTACCTGTCTAATGTGTTCATCTCTCAATCCATTCTCCATTGTTAGGATACTTTCCAGGATGTACGAGGACAATCTGAATAAATCTATTAAGATAATTAATATACCATTCAGAAGCCAAGTTATTGCTTTTGAACAGAAAATATGGATTATATATACTTTTCGTTCTACATCACGACAACCTGTGTCTCCGTCACAAATTCTGAGGTGCTCGAAATATGATCACGGTACCATGTGATAATACTAATATGATCACGGTACCATGTGATAATACTGATATGATCACGGTACCATGTGATAATACTGATATGATCAAGATACCATGCGATAATACTGATATGATCAAGGTACCATGTGATAATACTGATATGATCAAGGTACCATGTGATAATACTGATATGATCAAGGTACCATGTGATAATACTAATATGATCAAGATACCATGCGATAATACTGATATGATAAAGGTACCATGTGATAATACTGATATGATCAAGGTACCATGTGATAATACTGATATGATCAAGGTACCATGTGATAATACTAATATGATCAAGGTACCATGCGATAATACTAATATGATCTATGTACATGATACAGAAATTTTGCATTGTAATGTAATTGTAAAATTGTGTGGATTAGCTCGTTTGGATTAGCTCTGAAGATCAACCACAGCCCATATCATAGACATACCACACCACATCACATCACATCACACCACACCACACCGCACCGCACCGCACCGCACCACACCACACCACCTCACCTCACCTCGCATATCATATCTCATAACATGTCATATCTCGAATCATATCTCATATCATATACTATATTAAAGTTAACTACCCTCTGCAATCTCGCGAGCTTTCGTCACATTCGAGATTGAAACTTCAGTTAAAGCTTGATCGAGTGCTGACGTCAGTGATGCCAGCAACTGTAACGCTTTGACCTGAAATAGGCAATACATACTGGTTAAAGTCATTGTGCAAACAACGGGTTAAAAATGAAAACGAATTTGTGGTGAATTAATACACAATTCTCAATGTTATAGCTATCAATTGGAACAAGGTTAGTGAATCCATCAAGTTATTTTAGGCTGAAAATTTCATGGAAAATAAAAACAGTATTGAGTAACTACTTGGTTCACCATTGTTACTACGCATTTGGTTCACCATGGTTACTACGCATTTGGTTCACATGCATTTTTCTATAATAACATTCATACTAAATGTAAAGGTGGATTTTTAAAAAGTTGCAATAAGGAAAATAATCGAAGGGGAATATTCACTTACTGTAAAATTGAAACAAACTCGGGGAATATTAAGTTCACCAAAAAAAAACAATATTTCGGAGAAGTGGTCCAAGTTACTAAATGTATATTACCGACTATCTCTATTCCTGCTATGACTCAACAACACATATATCTTAGAAAGAATGCAATTCTTTGATTTTGCTAAAATGAGAGTATTAATAGTCTTTGTGTTTACCTCTCTTAGCCAGAATGGTCATTATACAGCAATTACAAAATCAAAAGAATTTTATATCAAAGAAAATTCTCCTACCAGACTTAACTCGTCAATATCAATTTTATTCATGACATATTGAAGAAGTCTTGTCATCAATCCTTCATCATCCATACGTAGAAACAGTAAATCGGTTGCAAATGCTTCTATAGCCGAAGTTACCTACACAAAGAAATAATTTGGCAATGGTGTTGTTGTTCAATTTATCTTGTTTTTAATTTGCCATATAAATTGCGAACTAACATAAGTACGTAGGGTGCCAGAAAATAAGTTGAACTCTGTGGAATCAACATGGCCATTGCACGCAATTCCATGAGATTATGTGTATATTTCAAACATTCGTGTATACATGAGAATATGTTATGTGTACTCGAGAATAGTAATTCGGACTACAACGTCATAAAATAAGACGATAGGCACTTCTCAAATGCCCACACAGAGGAGATGTTCATCACCTTTTGAATAAACTTAGAGACAACCTTTGCCTTCATCTATGTCACTTCATCAAGAAGATGTGTGTGTGTGTGGGGGGGGGGCACCAAATGTTACGGTCTTGGGTGAATGTGGTCGTTACCCACTCTTCCTTTGCACGACAAAACATATTGGGCAAGATTCTTAATATGCTCTCTACTCGTTACCCAACAACATTTTATGAATTGTGTATGTTATTGAAGAGTCAGGACTGAGATCTTGGAAGTACTTGGGTGCAAAATATCAAGAACCTTCTGTTGTTATGTGGTTTCCAGGATGTTTGGGAAAAACAAGGGGTCTCCAACATTTCTGATTTAAATTTGTAAATATGTTTTTTGACAAGTTTAAATTAGTTTTTATTTTACTGGATGGCACAATGAGGTCTGCAAAATGAAAAGTTGTCATTCTATCGCAACTATGAAGTGTCGCTAGAACGTGAGAGATTAGTGTACGTTAAAATTCCAATATTGGTAAATATGCTCGGCTCGTTTCCGCTATTCTTGCCGCATTGTCTACGAATCGAGGCAGACAGAACAAATTCAGCCTGTGAGAACTGGTTCAGTTTGTGCCCAGTGGTCTGAGGTTTGTGATACAAACGAAATTGAAGATGAATACCATTTTGTACAGGTGGTTTGTTCATATTTTAACAGTTTCAGATTGAATTACATTCCCACATATTGTTTTGGTCCTCCATCTCAATAACAATTCTCTAACTTATTTTTCACCGATAATGTTGACACACTTCAAAGATTAGCAGCTTTTATTTACCATGCTATCAAAATACGCATTCAACTCAACAATGATTTGTAATATTCACATATCTCCTGCATTTTTAATTTGTACTTATTTTCATGTTGTATTTCATTTTCAAATTTTTTGACATGCGTGGCCTTGAATTACAAATATAGTTCATTAAGTAAATGTCGTTATTGTCACTACTCTTACACTAATTAACTCCTGTTAAAATATGCCTCATGATAAATTAGGTATGTAGGTTTTCGACCGTGCCGACATTGAACCAGGTTATGATAATTAATCTTAGAGGGATGATAAGAAGCCATGTTTACCTTTAATTTCAATATTTCCATGAAATTGTGCTTAGTTTTTATCGTGTCCAACTCCATGACGCCAGTGGAATGATCAGTATATACCATATCTTCGGAACTATCTTCTTCCGAAAAGTAGACATGTTTAAACTCCCCTAGTCGAAATTACCAAAAATATTGTACACATATCTCAGTTCGAAGGTATCTCAACAATATGCTTAATATATAATGTACGACATATATATATCAATATATACTAATTGTGTGTGTGTGTGTGTGTGTGTGTGTGTGTGTGTGTGTGTGTGTGTGCGTGCGTGCGTGTACGTTGGTGGGTCGGTGCATGGTTTTACACGTGATGCAATTCAATTTCTTTAATTCTTTTTGACAAAACAACAGGTCATAAGCTTAATTGTCAGTATAGTATTTACACATTAATTTTTAATGCAGCTTGTATGATTAAGTACATGAATTAAATATAGTCTCACCTGTGGACAGTGGCTGGCTTTTCTTCTTTTCAGCATTTGCGTTGAATACTATCAGTTTTTCCATGCTGCTCTTGTCAGGCCGAGCATAATCTGGTGGTTTGTCAAAGAAATTTGACAAAGCTATCTCCGCGATATTTGTTTCCGAGGATTGCATACCATTCTGCATTCCTGAAACAGAGTAATTTTGGTTCATCATTAAACAACTCAAAGGTATATGCACAGTCTCTGAAATTAAGGCTTACCTAGTACCTGTCTTATTGATATTTTCTCAATCATCGTGCCAAACGTTCTCCGATTTAGTGACGTTGTAAATAAATTGCGAAAAAAAATCGCAAAAACTGACCTTCATCATAGACATTGTCTATGCTGTAACCTACTGCACACATCGTCAGGTGGAATAGTACAAAGATCCCACATAGCTTGATATTATCTTTGTGAAGCATAGTATTAAGTGAACCCTAAAAAGAAACTGCCAAGTCTGTTTGTTGCCCGTCAAACTTGACTATTGACGTATCCACCACACCTTATTCGCCAAAATAAGAACCGATTATAAATTTTGCATATGCTGGAGACGTGTGTCTATACCTGACTGGTTGTTCCATGGCAACAATGCTTTACATATATGTGTCTTTAGGAATTAATGACCTAATTATATCTATGGAATAAATTAGTCTTGGCCCATTGGCTACACTTCGAGAAGTCAGTATATAGATTACATTGGGCAACCAAAGGATAACATGGTATGTATTGCATTTGACACAGACAGGGAAGCAATTCTTCCTTGTATGTATGTGCATTAGACGAACATGTGGACCCCCGGGGTGTGAACACAATATATAACGTGACATGAAGATGGGGAAACGTAGATATGAATGTCTATAGTTGTGCTCAACAGGTGGTTTAGTCGATAAAATGTCATAAATTTACCCCTTTAAGGAATTAGTTTCTAATAAGTCTATGTAATTTTATCCTATGTAAATAGGGTTAGGTTTATAGTCGATGGGTTCAACTATCTAATCAGCCTTGGAAAGCATTCAAAGACATACCGACAGCTTATACCTTTATAAAGATATGGTCGTTCATTTGTCAAGGTGAAAAACGTATATGGTATGGATGTTTTAAAATTTTCATCCGTTGCCATGGAAATAGAAGAGCGTTGATCGAAGATGCAATGTTAAGCGAGTTGTAAAATACATTTTAAACTGTTTGCTCAATCTATTTTAGCAAGGTTGGGAATACGGAAAACATAATTATTTTTAAAGACACATTTACTTATGTATGATAAGTTACTAGAGCCTGGAGTGTTAGAGACAGAAATTCCATCTTTTCACTCGAAGATAATGCAAAGAACTTGAGTAACATATACTCGATACTTAGGTGGTTTAACTATGTCTGATACTCTAAAAGCAGCCGTGAGTTGAGAACTCCTCTAGTCAACATAATCTGTACAATCGTTCGACATGCACCTGGTACACCGTAGATCTGTTAGCCTTAAGCTATCGTTACGGCATCTTAGTTTTGAAGAAGTTGTCATAAGGGCTAAGGTTGTTACCTATGATCACATATTCGGATTCTTAGGATTTAGACTATCCATACAACATGGTGGTTTAGTAGTCTATGGACCAGTAAGGTAGATGGTATTATTACTGCAAAGTAGTATGCACAGGGTACGTATATATAAACCTACCCATATATCCTCCAAAATGATAAAAGTGTGCATACAACAACTGTTAACAAGAATGCTCATTGGGTGGTACCACAAGAACGCTCCTTTTGGTGGTACCACAAGAATGCTTCATTAGGTGGTACCACAAGAATGCTTCATTAGGTGGTACCACA
This sequence comes from Glandiceps talaboti, assembly GCF_964340395.1. Taxonomy (NCBI): domain Eukaryota; kingdom Metazoa; phylum Hemichordata; class Enteropneusta; family Spengelidae; genus Glandiceps; species Glandiceps talaboti. The sequence goes on from NC_135554.1 coordinate 21,352,783, forward strand.
AGAATGCTTCATTGGGTGGTACCACAAGAATGCTTCATTGGGTGGTACCACAAGAATGCTTCATTGGGTGGTACCACAAGAATGCTCCATTGGGTGGTACCACAAGAATGCTTCATTGGGTGGTACCACAAGAATGCTTCATTGGGTGGTACCACAAGAATGCTTCATTGGGTGGTACCACAAGAATGTTCATTGGGTGGTATCACAAGAATGCTCCATTGGGTGGTACCACAAGAATGCATCATTGGGTGGTACCACAAGAATGCTTCATTGGGTGGTACCACAAGAATGTTCATTGGGTGGTACCACAAGAATGCTCGATTGGGTGGTACTCAGTCATAAGGATTCCAAATAACTAGAAATAGTACAATAATGTAGCAAGAATTATTACACTTAACTCCTGACCACACTATTAAAACGACCAGACAAATCTGTAGAGGAGTATGCATTAGGTGTAATCAAGGTCCAGAGACTTTGTGTTACTATCTGAAGGAGCTTTGTCAAGGGAAAGTAACACCAAGATAAATCACTTAGCTAGTGTAATCAGTAATATTGTATTCTTATATATTTTGTCAAACATTGTGCCTAAATATTTTCAAAGATCAGTCACCTATTTAACTCCTTTTCAATAGTTCCTATGAATAGTACTTGTATATACATATAAATACTTATTAATTATAATCATTAAATATACAGACGTGTAGCCAATAATAGTCTGGCTTACTGAGATGTGACATTAAACATATCACTACCCTCTACATTGTACCACAGACAAGTAACAAACTTGTCTACGATTGTACTTTTAGACAAGATCATAAGATTTGAATTTGAATCTTGAACTAGAATTAGATTGCAATCTCCAAGTAGTAGATCATTGTCTCTGGGCTGTACTGATGAATGTGCCTGCTACATAATGGATCAGATGGCACCCCCTCCCATTTGCAGAAATGGTAACGGTGACCACCTTTCTTGAGATTGAGAAAATGATGCGATGTAGGTTTTTCGTTTCTCCGCTTTTCAATACGTCTGAGCTAAATGAAAAATAAATACCTTCATCTGCTTTCATCTTCAAGCTATGCAAGTTCCTTAAAAAAGGCACACTAATAAAAATACCGCCAATGGCGTTGTAGCACAACTGTACAGTTTAAAAAAATGTTTATCCATATGCTAGTCCATGCTAACAATAGGTGTTCATTTGCTGAATAACTATCCAGTTGCCTATCCAACCATGTTGCTATCTTTACGATAAATGCTATCATTTGGCTGTTGCTATGGGCGTGGTCATGTTGTTAGATATATATGCATACATTTGTGTATGTTTTTGTTCACTTGTGTATGAATTCCTGATATTGTCTTTGTAATACACGTGATCATTTCACTGTTGCTATGGGCGTGGTCTTGTTGCTAGGCAAATTTACATACACTTTTTGAATGTTTATTCAATTGTCTATTAAACCCCATTGTTATCTTTGTGAAATACACCATTGTTTGGCTGTTGCTATGGGCGTGGGCCATGGTTACTAGGGTATTTGCATACATTTTTTGAATGTTTATTCATTTGTCTTTCTATTCCTGTTGTTATCTTTGCAATATACGTGATTATTTGGCTGTTGCTATGGGCGTGGTCTTGTTGCTATGCAAATTTACATACATTATTTGAATGTTTATTCAATTGTCTATTAAACCCTGTTATTATCTTTGTGAAATACACCACCGTTTGGCTGTTGCTATGGGCGTGGTCATGGTTGCTAGGGTATTTGCATACATTTTTGAATGTTTACTCACTTGCCTACCAGATGATGTTGTTATTTGACCAAAATATACTGCCATTTGGTTGTTGCTAAAGGGCGTGGTCATGGTCACTAGGGCCAATTTTGTCAAAATATTTTGAAGAAAATCTGCAGAATAACAGTTTCAGAAACATCTCGCCAAGTTTCAGACTCATTGACCAAGTACTTTTTGAGATATAAGTTTTTGACCAAAAATGAACATTCTTACACCTAATTTGCATATCACCCATGGAATCATTGTATGCTTAATATATCTTCGTCCATACATCCCTAAATGCATCGCCATTAAATTTCAGCCCAATCTGCTCAGTAGTTTTAGAATTATAGATTTTTAACCAAAAAGACACATTTTTAGCCCTAATTTGCATATCACTGATGAAATCATCATGTCATGAACAAATCTTACTTTACACCCCCTAAAGAATCTTCCAACCAAATTTTGTACCAATCTGCCCAGTAGTTTCTGAGTTTAAGTTTTTTGACCAAAAATCACATTTTTTTACCCAAATCACACACCTGTGATGCGATCATTTTGACTTGAACAATTTCCCAACTAGACACCCAAGGTAATGGACCCACCAAATATCATGGCAATCGGTTCAGCAGTTTTTGACTTTAAGTTGTTTACACACACACACACACACACACACACACACACATCCACACACACACACAGACAGACAGACAGACGCCGGGCGATCCCTATAGCACTACTGAACCTCAGTTCAGTTGTGCTAAAAAGTAACTGACAATGCAGACTGTGTGTGTGGTTTTTTAATTTTCATAATTTTTATAACGACACAAAAACTGACAGCACATACAGATCTATATAAATTATTCATCTTGATAATTTTTGAATATATGGAATAATAACAAAATTGCTACATTAGGTTAAGAATAACACAATTTGTTATAGACTCTGCACAACAGAACCCTGCCCAGACTGTCTGTCTATGTTCAAGTGGAATGCCACGACTGTATTAAAACAAAGGTATATTTTGTAAACTTTGGGTTATGGCAAGTCATTTTATGATCTTACATCGCATACATTATGTTGGATTGCCAAGAAAACATGAACTGAATATGTGTTGCTTATACATTGTTCAATGGCAATCTTTATCATGAACATACATTGTCTCATGGGAACCAACAGATATGCATATACAATAGCTGAGCATAAATATTCATGAGTGAATTTTTTGATGGCAATAAGCAATTATGTGTCGTGAACATTTAAGTTCTATCGCATATGCATGTTTGCTGACTCCCATGAGGCAATGTATACCTATGGCAAGGAGCTAACCTGAACAATGAATGGGGAACAAGTTTCAGTTGCAAATAAGTTTTTTTTCTTGGGAGTCACACAGCAATGTGAAATCATCCATAAACCAGAAATATTCATATCCATACAGGTTAAATTGGCTTAGTTCTTGAAAAGACCCACTTATGGTGCAAACTACTTGAAAATTCAAGCTTTTAATTGAAGTTTTGTGCCATTTACTACTACTGTAACCATGAAACGACTCTTCATATACCAAAGTTTACAAACATGCTGTTATGTCCTAGTGTTGCATTCACCTGTATGATGGATGTTGTCATCGGTAAACTCTAACAAGATGTGTATGTATTCTGTAGTTGATGGTATTAGTATGTCCAATTAATCATCCCCCCTTTTCTGTACAATCAACTCTCATTTTGGATTGAAACTATTTACACTACAAAGTATAACAAAATACTGCTGTGAATTCAAATAAAAACATCTCCCTAGGCAATTATAAAACAATTTCACAAAAAAAGTACAAAAAATGGATAACTTGGATATGTTCCTTACTATATACAACTTTTACATATTTATAAACTGAAATGAAATACTACTAGATAATCTAAATATCTAGTCAATACTACGACTAGCTATAGACAGAAAATGCTGTACAAATGACATGGTGATGATAGTGATTGAAAAAAGTACAACTTTCAAATGAATTGAAATAGGAAAATACTATTAAAGCAAGGTCACAAGGTGGGATAATTAATTATTCAATTAAATATTCAAATCAGAGGTCAAGTGATTGAAACACAAGCATTTGACAATGTGCATTTCCTTGCATGTGTACACTAGTTGTAACCTTGCCTGAGGATGTCTGTGTTCATGTTCTTAACATGTTCAAAAACAAAACATCTAATCTATATACATTTTATTTATTACCCACTAGTTGTTATTTGTTTTAGATTCCTGACGAAGGTAATTTGCACAGGACCGAAAACGTAGAAATCAAAGGTTTTAAATTCAACCTCATTTGGAGTAAATTTTTGCCTTTTTTATATCAAACTCAAATCTCTTCAAGTTCTAGTCTCCTGATGAAGTGTGCATTCTCTGTAGTTGGACTGATCTTTGTTTATTCAACAAACTATATATTTGACAGGCCATCAAAGCTCCTACACTGCTTTTTGATCTGTTCAACACGCTTGCTTGACTGCAACAATGATAATCCTGACACAATTTACAGAAAACAGCGTCACTCAGATACCACTATCAATATCTGTATGACATGAATCTCACTGTATTATGGATTACCTATGACTTAACATGAATTGTGCCTTAGAAATAATATATTTAAACTTTTGCTGGTATTTTGTTCAAGCAAACTCAAACCCATTCTTATTTTTAAGAAAAAAGGGGACACAGAGATGAAAATGTCAAAAGTAAGCCCTTTTAGAAGCCAACATGGTCATTGAATACTATCCTTATGGGAAAATAAATGATTGTTGTTTTAGTTGAAAACAAGATGGAGGACCCCATATTTCCTTTAATATTTCAAGAACCTGAAGCAAACTTCCATATGGCAAAGTTTGGAGAGATTTGCAAGAACTCAGATTTTCAGCAAAATTCATCCTGGAGGTGTATTTCATCTTAAACTGCATGTTAACTTCAATATTCAGTTTTCATTACCGAACTATTACTTTAACCTTTGCTCAACTCAAGTAATATAAATTAATATCAGTATATGTTTGAGATGGGTATGTTATTATTATCGAGATAAATATTATAATTGTGAACTTTTCTTTTACTTCATAAGAATGTTAGTCCATGTGGATAATATTGACATGCTTCAATGATACGGTAGGGTGTGACCAGGAACTAACAGCAATCGTGAACACTTTAAGGAAAAGTCATACAATGTGTGTATTTTTCTACTTTACTCTCTTTCCATACATGTTTCATTTTATATAACAAGAGACTTTAATAAACCATCATACTCTGAAACAAAATAGATGAATTAATATGGAAAATCTTCTTTTGAAAAACATAAATGAACACACATAATCACCTTCGAAGACAACTCAGACCACTGTGACAGTAAACCTATTGTAGTATAGTCTGAGGTGACACCTTTGAAATGGAACACAAATGCTGCAGTAAAACATTTTGTCGTAGAATTTTCACTGTTATCCATTTTAGAGTCTATGGAAGAAATTATTGATCATCAATGTCAAACTGATCAGAGACTTTCTAAATGTCATGCGTAGGTCTTGCAATTTTCTTTATAAGGGGGAGAATGTCTGTGGTTACAAATCCAAGATTTCAAACAGACATGCAACTTTCAAACATGGCAAGACTATATGGATATTATAAGTATTAACTACAAATAACCCCAATATATAAATAACAAGTTATCAACCTTCTACCGAGATAACTTATAAATCCAATGTGAAAAGAGGAATTTGGAGGTTTAGTTTATACCATTACTGGGATAGCCATAAACATCAAAGCTAGATATGGGTTAACAATTTCTGTACAATAGAACAAGGTATCGCTAGATCTTTCCTTCTGGTATCATTTTATTCAAAACCAGTGTATGTACTATAATCACTTTCTATAATCATTTACAATACTCTAGATTTCTTTCAGTAATTTTTATATGAGTATCGAAACTGTGGGTTAACATCAATAAATGACTCTTGGATTAGAATTGGTCTTTCAATGAAGTATAAAAACCTTACTGAGTTGAAGTGTTTGTTTGCTTTCCATAATTTCAATAAAAGCATATTTCAGAGTTTGACTGATTGACAGTATCACAGCAAATGAATTAAAGACAAACCTCAATCTTCTTTGCTATCAACTGCACAGAATGAAGTGAAGCAGTTGGCGTATTTCATTACTTTTGACAAATAAACACTTGTTTGTGAGGCAAGATCATAGTGACTATATAATAATAATAATAATAATAATAATAATAATAATAATAATAATGATAATGATTATATGGCATTATTTGAAAATTTCAAAGTGCAGTCCATGAAATACAATTGAAATCAACCTACGTTGTGTCCAAAGATCGATGTGTAATATGTATACTAAATGAGATTTTGATACTTATAACAAGTTAAATTGCCTTGAATTTGTGGTATAATCCTCACAAACACAATTACGAGGAAATCTCCTTTTGAGTCACTAGTGTGTCTTCTGGCTATGTGAGTTGAAATACTATGAACATCTACTAATTATGGCAAGTCAATAGAGATGGCACATCTGCCACACAATTAATGTTAATGTAATCTTAAAACAATGTTAGAGGTGTTTTGAAAGTGATATACACAGAAGTGCACAAACTGCTGACACACTGTATTTGTGCAGTGTAAAAGAGTAATCATCACTCCCAATCAATTGAGGCCTGTCACTGCAAATCAAGCTCATAATACTCACGAAATTGTCACAAAAAATAGAAAATTACCTCTGTTTTAGTATTAGACACAGCAATAGTGGATAACAGTTATTCACCATTTAGGCCTCAAAACTGAATCCGTTTTAAAATGGGATCAGTTTTAAACACTAAGAAAAGTAAGGGGGAGGTTTTCACAGAAAGGGACAGATGAAAGAAACAATTAGTGTTAAATAAATATCAAATAAGTTCAGTCAATTTGAAGGCATTATGTAGATCAAATTCTTCAACTTCAAGCAGCATGTCGACAATATACAAGTGAGCACTCCAAAACTATTGTGGATTTGTATTCTCAAAAAACAGCCTGGTTATGCAAATGAGCCACTTGACGGTGATAATCAATCAATATACAAATTGCGCCATGACAAAAATGTGTTCACATTTAAATGAGTAATTTGACAGTAATAATTTGTATATAAAACTGGCATGTTATGCAAATGAGCCACTTAGAAACAGTATGTGGAATGAATCATTGAAACTGAGTGGTGATATGGAAATGAACAACTACAATACTGTTAAAAAGACTGTAATATGCAAATAACCTAATTATAATGATAGTGACAAGTGTGGCATAACTTAAAGGTCAGAGTGAATAGCCCTCAATGAGAAGACAGATTTCAGTGAAGCAGACAGAAATGACATGATGACTATATTCAGCTTTAAAAGCTGCGATTAAGCGACAATGGATACAGCTTACAAAATAAATATGTAGAGCGCATACAGTTGTGTTTCTTGAATTCAGAAATAATGGCTACAGCTAAAAGTGTATAAAAATCAACGCTGACAATACAAACATAGCATAAAATATTCATAAAAGAAAAGCCTTTGTTTATGAGTTCATTGGAGTTTACAATTCGTTAGTTTTCTAACTTTGTGCCGTGACACACTTGCTCTGCGCTGCTCACTCCCCTTTCGCTGCTCACTTCCACTGCGTTGCTCCTTTTGTAAAGCTGTTTGACTATCGTTACCATTATCAGTACCTGAAAGGATTAAAAAACAATGTATCAAAGCTACGATTTCCTGAAGGAATGTTAGAATCACAAATGCTTGGTGATCTTGTGTAATGTAACCATGCAGAGAAATGTTCATCCTGTCAACTGGTGCAATTTGTGACTTCGCCACTTATCCTTAGTACATCTGTAATGTAAGTTACATATTCGACTACATAAATCATCCAGAAAAACTTTTGGCCTCAATGGAGAACTGCACAGTTTCATTACAATAGACTGAAGCCATCATGTAAATATCAACACATGAACTGCTGACATAACATACCATAGGTGGCAGGAGTTAATTGTATTTAGCAATGAAATAAGTGCACATCACAAGCAAATGGAAACCAGCACAGATTCTTTAAAAGTTGATATAAAACACAAAGAAAGGGGGAAATGAAACACAACCAGCACATATATTTAGTTTACACACTCACCATGTTCAAGCAGGGTGACCTATGAGTTTTGACCCCCCCCCCCCCAAAAAAAAAAAAGCTTATGCAATAATATTATTCTGTTTATGACCTTTTGGAAGGTGTAGCTAAATTTATAATGTATCAAACTGCTATCATTACAAGTGAGATGTAGAACAAAGTGAAGTGGCGTTACAGATCTAGCCATTAGATGGGCCAGGATTAACCCTTTCTGCACCACTAAACAGTTCACATTACACTGCATGTTGTTGTTTTTAAGTATGGTTGTAGACTTTTGATTGTATAAATTCAACATTCTACTATACCTGAATGTCCAAATTGTACAACACAAGGCTCTCCTTCAAGTTCTTCTCCAAAGTCATCTATGTACTCTTCTTCTTCCTCTGCGTCTTCATCTTCATTAAGTAAGTCTTCTAGATAGGGTACCACTGTCATACTACGTAATTCATCATTGCTATCGGGTAATGGAGGAAGAGGTACTGCTTCACCTATCTCTGGATGTTTCTTCATCACCCATCTGGTTGTAAAGAAATTACACACATCAGTTTTATGAAAAAACAGCTTCTTAAAAAAGTCTCCTGAAGTGCAAAAGTGGTTGAAGATTCAACCTCTTTCGCACTCATTTACTGAAGAAAGCATGTCTTCTTAGAAGATACACCCCCCTCAAATAATTTACTTCTACGTGACTTAATGGTGGCGTGATCTAAAAGAAATTGGTGGCAACAAATAAATATTACGAAGTGTCAGTGATATGCAAGAAAAGGCTAATTGACACTACATTTTCTGGCTTTGTGCCCTGCCCTTACAACCTGAAATTTGATGGTAGTTGCTATTTAATATTGATTATAATCATAAATAAAATGCACACACACTAAGTGTTAAAGTGTGAATGCACATACACATAATCTTGCTGTAACTCTGTATCTCATCTGACAGTAATATCCATTTGTGTTCACAGTGAGATCAAATGTATCATTTTATCAGTGTCTGTATTTCATTGGTAACAAAAAACTCTTATGTGAGACATAAAAACACGTTGCCTAATTCAAACACTCTCTAATTTTGGTAGTAACTCCTTTAAAACAAAATCACAATCTACCGACAAATCTCATTACTGGAAGAAAAGTGAACAGTCATTGTGAAGGTTACAAATTTCACAAACATTAGTTGTTAGACTTCTGAAGACACTTTAAAGGAGTAATAATTGTACAAATTTATTTATCATCAACAAGGTGCTAAAAAGAAGAAGACTTACGGATGCTGCAGAACCTGCTGTATTGAAAATCTTTTCTCTTGTTCATATTCTAACATGCCTGAAATAATAAAGAAGACATAGTATTTGTAGAGTATTCACTCATCTCAAGATACAACAGATGCTCATCTCAATCCACAGAATTCATACATATGTTATGTCATGAGGCTGGGCTGCAGTCTTTTATGAGAAACCAAAATCAGAACATGTGATGAGGCTAGGATGAAGTCTTTTATGAGAAACTGATTTTCAAAACAAAAATCAGAACATGTGATAAGGCTGGGTTGGTCTAATATGAGAAACTGATTTTCAAAAAAAAAATCAGAACATGTGATAAGGCTGGGTTGAAGTTTAATATGAGAAACTGATTTTCAAAAATCAAAATCAGAACATGTGATAAGGCTAGGCTGAAGTCTAATATGAGAAAACTTACTATCAAAATCAAAATCAGAACATGCCATTTAAACCTGCACTAGCTGTAACAATATACTCATCTTGGCGATACAGATATCATTTCTGACCAAATAGCACTTTATATACTACACTTCGCTTGTGACATATTCGTTACACATTCTGGTCATTCCCACATTTGAAAATTATGTTTTTGAAAAGTAAATTGTAATAAATAAATTGAGAAATCCTAATCTCTCTGTTACAGTAATAATAAATAGCCTGTTTATGGCGCTAGTGGTATGTTTATCTCTCATACTGCGCTGTGTTGAGAATGTGAAAACTCTGGTAATTACTATTTGAAAATGTGCACCCAATAACCTGATTACAACCATGACGTTATTCAAATGAAGTCATTATGTAAATGTACCCCAATCACCTGATTACAACCATGACGTTATTCAAATGAAGTCATTATGTAAATGTACCCAACAACCTGATTACAACCATGACGTTATTCAAATGAAGTCATTATGTAAATGTAGCCCAACAACCTGATTACAACCATGACGTTATTCAAATGAAGTCATTATGTAAATGTACACACAATAACCTGATTACAACCATGACGTTATTCAAATGAAGTCATTATGTAAATGTACACGACCCATCTGAGATGAAGACAGGAGTTAACACACGAAGCATATGAAGTGCACACGTGATAATTTACATGTAATTATGTAAATTTCACATACAAGTGTTTGATATCGACTTTTGGGGGGTGTGGCTTACTTGCACATTTTCATTCTCAACACAAGTGTGGTATGTGAGATAAATGTACTACTAGCAATGTAAACAGGCAACAGTAATAAAGACCACTGAATACAAATTATCCACACCATTTCTGTACTCACCTCTAAGTAGTTCAGCGAGTACTGGTCCAACTTCTTCTGGCATTGTAAACTCTCCCTTACCAATATTCTCAAATAATTTGTAAATGTTATCACCCTCAAATGGGTACTTTCCAGTCGTTATATTAAATCTGTACAGAGAGAAAATGGTCAGAAGATTATTTATCATGTTAGAAGTTTATTAATCATATCTAAACGGTACACAATTTTGTGCAAGTGAGCAGAAAGTTCAGAAGATTTCTTGTCCCTATGTGTACTATTACAGAAATCAAGCTATTGGCAAACTCAGATAGACAAAAACTAAAACTCTTCTTGTTACACATGGTAGATTACACATATGGTTGATAATGTTATGTTGTCTTGGTTATGTGGATATTATCACCCTACAATCAAGATAATGTAAACTTAGAATGCAATCGAATGTGTTGCCACATGAGGAAAACTTGCTGTCAAAAATGTAACCCTACTGTGAATGTAATTACATCAATATCCATCAATAGTTTACATCGACAAAGTTCTTTGTCAATTTACTTTCCTCTAACAACAACCTCTTGCAGTATTCCTATTTCATGCCATAAAACGACGAAAAGAAGCTACATGTACCAGTGTTATGTAACACTTCTATTGTCTTTATAGTACTGCTTTATAGTTAAATAATCCTCTATTATATTTTTGGGTCAATGGCCTCCCAATACAGAATAAATAGACCTACTTCTTATTAGTATTATTATCATTATTTGATAGTTTACATGTATATAACAATAATTTCAATTTCTGTCTTCTTTTTATAAATTTGTCATTTATTTATTCAATCATGAATATGTAATACAAAGGACAATGCAAGCAAACAATCCACACACAAAAATAGAGGTAATAGTGAATAAATATATATATATATATAGGATTTGAATCAGATTGGCAATAGTTGATTTTCCGGTTCCAAGATGTATTGCGCGAGATGATCTCTCTTATGTTGTTACATTTAGTCTTGTTTTGTCTATATTACGTTTGAAATAACATTTTCATCAGGAAAATGGAAACACATGTTGACCGCATTGATAATGAGGGATTTTATAGAACAAAGACTAAACACCATCAATGACAGTGATTTTACAGGTGAACCCAGGGTACAGTCAGGTGACAACAACCATCCCCCTGAGTAGCGCGTGCAAACACCTCAGCGTGTACACAATACATGGCATTGTATGTTGAGACGTGCAATGAATCTTGGAACCAGCAACCGGTCTATTGCCCCGGTATACTTACAATGTAATTCCAGCTGACCAGACATCCACTTTAAAGCCAGAGAAACTATCTAATCCATTGGCAATCTCTGGAGGCTGGAAGGCTGGGGAACCCTGACTTGTTCTACAAGTATCGTCTTCAGCAAACTGATCCAGTTGCTGCAAATAACAGACAGGGAGATAATAGCAATGAAATTTCTTAGACTTACTTATTTGTGCAAAAAAGAATAAGAAGTAAAATAACACTGAAAATCTATATGAATTCTTACAGATGGGAAAAGTTATTTTGTTGTTGTCGCTATTTCTAAATTTCATGTCTTCCTACAAGACACAAGACACAAATATGGTCACCATTCACTTAGAAAGCTGTGAGCACCACAAGTAACACATGAATTATATTCCTTCTTCTCTTGTTCAACATTACCTTTGCACACATTATTTGAAATAAAGTGGTCACACATAAATGCTACAGATGGTCTGTGATATGCAAGAAATAGCTTCATTTTGATAACTGACTCTGAAGGTCAAGGTCGAGGTCAATGGTTACTTTCTTACAAGAAAGCTTGCATGTGATTATATGGAGTTAGACACTTGAATGGATTCTCAATGTATTGAAGTTTTCAGTTAAGTGGTAATATATTGATTTGTTACTCCAAATATGGCAGACATTCAATAAAATAGAGTTTTACCACAACTGTATTTGGCTAAAGTTTACATACTCATATTTACTGTGCCCTAAAACAAACCATCATTTGTTATAACTGTTGCCATAAACACCCAGAAGCATTAATTTTGCATGGAAAACTACTATCACAAACTAAATTTTTATTTACACTATGGGCAGCTGCTGAAGATTTTTCAAATCCCTGCACACTATTTTTTTAAAAGTTGCCTGATGATACATTTATTGTAGTATTCATACCAACTTTAGTACAGACATGAGTATTCTACGCTATTCTTCTGCATTCGTTATTGGAATATGTCTTGGTATTATTGTACCAATGCAATATGTCTTCAGACAGGTATGTTTGCTTTATACTATTTAGTTTCATTTAGAGCACAGACGATGATGGCAGTATTTGGGAAATCAAGTGTTTTAAGTGTTCAAGTAAGATAAGCATTAATGGTTGATGTGCAAAATGTAGATGGTGTACTGGCTACTACCTTTTTTCTTTTTGCTTTGAATAACATATCTTTCCAGAGAAATTACGTTAATTAGTTTATAGCAACACTGATAGAATTTGGTTTGTTTTGCTCTACCAGACCAAGCAGGAAAGGTTTTAAACATTCTGAAATCACTTTTGAATAGATTTGAAGGAGGCAAGCAATTGATATTTTCATTTTCATGAAGTATTTCATGCAAAAATCTTTCCCATTCTAGAATAATTCAGCAAAGTTTGTGTCTCCATTTCATAATTCAATGGATTTATTTCTGGCACAAGAACTTGGCTCTTGATAATTTTCAGACCTCTATATTTGTGTATTTGGCAGCCTCGGGGCTACAAAACTTGGAATACAACATAGTTATTGCTAGTGCCATCTTTTCAATAGACTACAATCTAAAGTCTAGTCATGTATCAGGTGGTGTGGCTTACGCATAGTGCTCCTACAACTACCAGTAGTCTAGTAACTATATGTGTGTGGTTGTTTCCACAATCTCTCTCACACATATAGTCAAATGGACAAATTCTACCGAAAATCTAGCTAAATTTCCTGCTGTTTTACCAGTAATGATGGTAAAAAGTGATAATCTGTAACATAACATAATCTGTAACGTAACTAAATAAACCTGTAACACATGACATGTTGATGTACAACAGCTAAATCGTACATGTTATCACCAGGCTGCCAGACCTGATGTTCAGTTGTGCAGAACACAGATAGGACGTGAAGCATCACCATTTTATATTAACCACTCCATTGTCTTTATTAAATGTTTATAAAACAAATAGAAGCCCAACACTTTGTTAAAAATGATTGAACTTTTGAAAAACTGGCGAAAAAAACCTTTCATATTTCTCAGCTAAAATTGGATATACACAAGTGCCGAGCAATTTGTACAGCCTGAGACATGCACAACATGATTCCATTTTTCCTTTTAGAATGAAATGGTACCAGTAGTTTATCAATCTCAACCTAAATCAACATATATGGACAGAGTGCGTGAGACGTCATCGTTACAATCATCAGTAGATTGCACTAAAATATCAAGACAGCAAGATGTAGACGTTGATAAGATGATACCTGTCAGCCATGACGATATATTTCCCTATAAAAAGTTTGATTCTTTTGCAATGGATTGGAATGGTATTGTTGAGGAATTTGAGTTGATGTACAGTAATCTGAAGAGAAACGGAACAGGAAAGCATTGGATATTTGATAAACAAGGACCGGGGTCGTTTGGATTATTTTCAATCTCGAAATCAAAGTAAGGACACAATGTTATAATTTTTATCTTTTTCTTCATATTATATGTCTGTTTTTGTTTTTTGCTGCAAAGTATGTGCTTGTGTGTCCACAATGTATGTATGTATGTATGTATGTATGTATGTATGTATGTATGCATGTATGTATGTATGTATGTATGTATGTAGGTAGGTAGGTAGGTAGGTATGTATGTATGTATGCATGCATGCATGTGTGTGTATGTATGTATGTATGTATGTATGTATGTATGTATGTATGTATGTATGTATGTATGTATATGTATGTATGTATGTATGTATGTATGTATGTATGTATGTATGTACGTACGTACATACGTACGTACGTACGTACGTACGTAAGTACGTACGTACGTATGTATGTATGTACGTACGTATGTATGTATGTATGTATGTATGTATGTGTGTGTGTGTAAATTGCAATGTCAATGTATTCAAATATGCAAGCAGATAAATCACTTATCAGAGCTTGTGCATGGACTTCGGCCTTTCTACATGCATGTTGAACTCTTTCAATGAATGTCATTTCAACAACACAATTACTGTTTGATACTAAAAGCATCTTTGGAAATAACATATATTTTACAACAAGATGCAGTATTTACAATATGCTATAATGGGCATACCACTGGTCCAATCAATTCACCATGACTGAATTCTTAATGTGCCACATAAAGTGTGATACATGTATATCCTACAATTACTATGGAATCTGCCACAACTCTTTTTTGACATTCTTCAAGTTGCTTTTACATCACACAAGATAGACAGGTTAACAGTCATACAAACTGCAACAGATGTGAGCAGCAAGCAATCTGTTTACTTTGACAAGGAATTTCGACTACAATTATCGTATGACATCATCCCTTGAACTCTTTGAAGGTTGCATATATGGGCATGCCCCCTAATTGGTTAACCTGATTGGCAGCCATAAATGACACAATGTCCAATTGGGTGCTTCAATGTGTTTACTCATTTTGATAAAGTTGACACCCATACCTTGTTGATTCTGTAACATATGATTCTGTGATGCTCCAACATGGCATTTGCTCATTTTTGCTTCTGCAGATGTGTCAACTTCTTTATCATGTCAAAGCACCTTTCAACTATTTTGACTGAAGTTATAACTTTGGTGTTGGAGGCAGCCACATTGGAGAAAATTGACATGGATACTATAAAAGGAACTCTGTGAATGATCAATTTGTAGCTGGCTAATAACTGATTGCTTGTATGTACCACTTGGGGTGTACTAACATATACAATAATCAGTTTGAAAATAAAATGATTAAAGGGATGATGACATGAGATGTACTCAAGACCGTATTCTGTATTGGCAAACAAAACATGATTCTCACTAAGCTCAAGTCTAACGATATCATATTGTGTATTTTATGTAGGTTATACCTGTTTTCTGAGGCACAATCTATCAAAAGAGGTGGATTTATTCACGTAGTTGTGGAATCATATGATGGATACGGAAACAAACGCTTGAGGGGAGGTGATTTCCTGCAGGCAGTGATGTCAAACGACAGATTCAAACAAAGAACAGCTGGGAGAATATTTGATTACCTAAATGGCACCTATAGTATATACTTCTTTGCTGGATGGCAGGGAGATGCAACCATCACTGTTAAAATGTACACCGCCAGAGAGGCTATCCTGTTTCTGAACAATATGTACAGTAGTAGTGGTCAACATCTACAGTGGACTGGCTACTTTAGTGACGGTAACACAACCCAATCAAGCATCTGCAATGTCATATACCAAGACATTTGGGAAGAAAAGTGTGAGTTTGTAAACCCACTGTCTCTTGGGAGCACAGCATTTGTTTGTGATAAACCTGACAACTTATCTTGTAACACAATATATGATACAGGCCACAATGTAATTGACATGGATGAAAAAACTGCAGAGGAGATCACAGGCAAACAGTATCTTTTCAAAATGTGAGTATCAGAAAAATCATTTAAAACCAGTTAAAACTAGTTTGAAATCAGTTAAGTGTATGTATAGTCAGAGAATCTTCTTATCTGATTAAAATCTGATGTGGTGAATTTGGCAAGCAACTTCTTTAATTACCTCCTACTTTTATTGTTGTTTTGTTCCTTTTTTGTACCTACATCTGACACAATACCATTGGAGTTCTCATACAAATCTTGAGTGCTGAGTGGATTTACTCAACTAATGAGAATGTGTCTTTTGCCAAAACATACTGTACAGTATCTTGGAAAGCTCTGTTCAAAAAGTGCTCTAATATAGGGATCTTGCAAACCCGCCACGTTGAATGTTGCATCATGGGAAATGTGATAATAAATACTAATCAATATGTATTGTAAACAATGTTGATACATTGTTTGTAACAACATAATAATCAATTCATAGTTAGTCTGACCATTGTGGGAGGTTAATTTTATCAGGTACTCCAGATTAAGCAATAACCACAGATAATCCCATAGTCATTTGTATCTGAGCATGCTCAGTCTGGATTGCAAGTTCCCTATTAATGCATGCAGAATGCAGACACAGATGTCATGGCATTGGTAGTCCTCTTCAATTCTTGGATGCTATATAGTAAGATGGATTCTGATTGGCTATTTGGATTAAAGTACAAGATCTGTAAGAGAACTCGTATGGTATTGTGTCAGATGTACGTACAAGGTGTTCAAAGAACAATAAACAATAAATGACAATAAAAGTAGGAAGTAAATAAAGAATCGCCCCAGTGTCTACTACTGTTTGATCACAGTCAACACCAATAATGGTTATAGGGAATCTGATAATATGAATATCTGTTTCCTGAGTTTGCTTGACACTATACACAGAACTTTCCCGACATTGTGGACTTGACCACAAAACTTGACTTTCAGTACTTGAGTGTAGAAGGTTTCCATGGTGTCCCGTTAATCCAATGCAGGTAATTTGGCATTAACGTAAATGCACCTTGCTGTTACACTTTGTTCAAGAAATCTTCAACCCATTCTCAATTATAGTTTTATCTGTATTCACAATTCACTCAACAGAGCGCAAAATGACCAACCAATTGACCATCCTATCGATGTCAAAATTTCAGGTAGGAATAGTTACTTGTCACAAATATACAATTTTAACGTAACGATAATGATTACTTACTTCAAAACCAATGTTTACTTTTGATTATCAATTGAGAGAGAGAGAGAAAGAAACAGAAAGACAGACAGACAGACAGAGACATAGGGACAGACAGACAGACAGACAGACAGAGGCAGAGAGGCAGTCACATAGAGAGAGACAGAGAGAGAGAGAGAGAGAGAGAGAGAAGGAGGGAGGGAGAGAGACAGACAGACAGAGACAGAGACAGAGAGATAGACTGGATGCCAACTGTGGTCTACTGTGGTCTAACCACAGTTAAAGTAAAAAAAAACTAAAAGTGAAGGTATAATCGTAACGATACTGTATCGGAACAAGACTAACAGACAGAGAGATAGACAAACACACAAACAAACACACAGAGCAAGGAGGAAAGGAGGAGAGAAGAAAATCTCAATCCCATACACCTATTTTATTTTAAATTAATAAATTATAGATTCAGATGTCCAATTGAAGCTTCCATCATGTGGACCTGATCTTCCCATTCCATTATCCAATGGTTATTGGAGTGACAACCTGACCTTTGTACCACTGATGTGCCAAAGTCAACAGTGGACACCAGATGATGCTGTAACATGTCTATCAGGGAAGCATTTGCATTTTTATGGAGGTTCAAGTTTACAATCCAACCTGAAGGTGCTAAAGCCTTTTTTAGGTGATCATCTCAATGCTCAAGCAAATGTACTATTTCATGGTCAATTTGTAGCTCTACGAATGGGTATAATTAATCAGACATTAAGAGGGAACCCCTTTGAAGCTGATTACATTGATAAAATAGAATGTACGACCCATACACCAGTTTTAGTCATGAATTTCTGTTTTCATTTTGGATCATGGCCTTCAAGGGCCTATTTAGATAGACTCTTTGCTGCTAAATTAGCTCTGGTTCGACTAACAAAACGATGTCCTAATTCTATTATACTCTTTAAATTGTCCCATCCACGTTCCAAGGCAACTTTACAGCAATCTGTACATAGTGCTAATTATCGATTCTATGATATGAATAGAATGGCTCGCAGGGTGTTAGGTGGTATTGGGATCCGATTCCTGGATGTCTGGGATCTAGTCTTATCTCATTCACATGAAAACGACATACATCCCCCTTCATTCATAGTTCAACAACAAATACATCTAATGCTCTCATTCATATGCCCACACATGGTGAAACAAAAGTAGTGCCAATGGTGTTGTAGCACAACTGATTTTATTTAATTCACTTCTTACTAGACAATTAAATCTGACGGAGCTTTCAGTCTTAAATTTGACATGATGATGAGATAACATTGATCATCTAATCACACCTTGAGTGGTGTATCGTCACATCTTGAGTAGTGTCTCATCGCTTCTTAAGTAGTGTATCATCTACTGTGGACACCCCTGGAAATATCACCACTAACTATTAGATGTTTGGCCTAAAAAAATTGTTTGGTTCCGGTCACCCGATACCCACCTAGTTTTTCGATGCTGGCCATAAACACTTTTTATGGATTTGAGAAAAAAAAAACACCTAAAAATAGCGAAAATTGTGAAGTCTCGCAAGAAATAGTGGATGCGAAAACTGACATCAACTTATAAAACTGTTCTTCCAATCTGTAATGGCTGTACATCTGATGAGAAGAAACCAATAACACAGGAACCATTTGGAAAACAACGGAAAACATAACTACCAGAGCTAGACACTCAAAAACTTCAGTTGTTACAATATTCTTTCTTTCGCCTTCCATATCTTTAATCCGACTGTGAGCGTGTTCGACCGAAGCTTCCAGGTTAACCACTCGAGTTGACATATTTGCTAATTTACTTTCAATAGCCGGAATTCCATCAGTTTGATGTTTTATATCAAGTAATAGCTTTAGAATGAGATCATTTTGACCTTTCACTGGTAACACCATTGCTTCCTTGCAATTGATATCGGTAAACAGTTCACATAATTCTGTCTCACTGTCGGTTTCGCTTTCAAACACATTGCCGTGGGTGTGGTGTCATGAGGTTGAATATGTGACCAATTTGTGAAACTTGCTATCACAGATGCCACCATACAGTGAGTGTAATTTGTGAAACTTGCTATCACAGATGCCACCCTACAGTGAGTGTAATGAGATCAACATCCATTAATAGCTAGTATAAAAAAATTGCAATAATATTTTAGTTTGTGTCTGTATTAGTTTTCTGATAGTTGATATCTCACTGACATGTCAATAACAAGACGAAGATTGTAAGGTAAAGGGCCAATGTAGTGTTTCGCTTGAACTGGCCAAGCAAATTTTGTATACTCAAATCTTTGTTTTTAATAACTGGGTAATTTAGCAGGTAATGGTCTACTTGTTAGCTTATTTATGACATGGATATCTTTAACATTTCTTAAAATAGAACTCATTGGTTTATATGTGTACGCTGATATGTTCTCATTTGATTTCTCTATCTAATATGTGCATAGTGCTTTTAAGGTTAATCTGAGGTTTCAATGAATACATAATCTACATTAATAGATGACATTACTGAAATGCTGTTTGGGACTGTTTTACATGGATAGGAGGATGTATTTGAGCTAAGCATTGGAAATTAAATTTTAACCACGCTGGAATTTATGTAGGCTAGCGTAATAGGAATCCACTCCTAATGTGGTGATGTACATGTAACTGATCTCTTTATTGAACCTAGAACTATAATGAAATTTGCAGAAAGAGAAAATGAGATTTCAAAATGACAAGGCTATTTTTACATGATTCACACAAATTAACCAGTGGTCCAAATGTTCCACTGCAAATTTGAAATTACAAAACAGGTATTAAGATCCTGAGAAATTGACAAGATTGAAGAAGTTGTAAACGAAAGATATGAAGAATTACTATGAACAGAAGATATAGCACCATATTATGCAAATGAGACAGCTGGCTCACATGCAGTCTGCCCAATATGCTAAATTCACTCCTCTTAATTTTTTGAGAACATAGCATATATCGTACAACAGCACAAATGGAACCCAGTATTTCTCTTGGGTTGTAAAACATGTACTATAAATGTACCAGCTACACCTCAACAGGATATGGTCTGAAATTGTGCATATTTTTCATCATTTTTGTTTCAAAATAAAAAGTTACACCTTACTGAAACATACCTAAACATCAGTAGTCGAGTCACTGGCAGAACTTTTACATTATAGGCTGGTATAATACCATATGAAATCTTTTTTCATCTGTCTTTTTCATTGTGGTGCTTGACCCCAACTCAAATGGTACAATGAACTGCACAAGCTTTAATGTGAATCATACTGTCTTCTTCTCTATCAACAAAAGGTCCAGGTGTTCATTGCCTTTTCACACAGTACAACTTTAAATAAATTTCTTTTGCTTTAATAAAACATCCATGGTGATAACTTAGCTTTTGGAATGCAGTTGTTTTATGTTATGGCAGGTCATTCGTTCAGCCTGAGGTCAACCCTAACTTTGTTGTGTGGAAACAACTCCAGAAGATGTATTTTGAAAGAGGTCCAGGGCATGTAGCCGCAATAAACCAATACTAGATAGTTTATCGTATTTATTGTGGACCCAATTTTGGAAGAAGTGTTCAGTTCCAGACATGTCCCTTTAATACCTCCAGAGTTAAAAAAAAAACTGCCGAGGAACCGGGAATAATATAGCCAGATAGTACGCAGAAAGCTGGGAAACCAGGGATAATGTAGCCAGATAGTACATAGAAAGCTGGGAAACCAGGGATAATATAGCCAGATAGTATACAGAAAGCTGGGAAACCAGAGCCAGATAGAATGCAAAAGCTGGGAAACCAGGGATAATATAGCCAGACAATATACGGAAAGCTGGGAAACCAGGGATAATATAGCCAGATAGGTATACTACAGCATACAATATAATACTGTGACAGTGACAGCGTTCCTACCTGTATATGGACAAGCTTAGCTGTGACTATTAATTGGTATGATAAGCCCTCAGATTACATTATAGGCAATTACAGAAAACAGTCTCGGGTGAGTTAGCTGGGATGAGTTGGCTTCAATGAAATAGACAATAACTTGGTGTCTCTTGAGACAAGGATTTACCTCAAGAAGTAGAAGTTGAATACATTAAGTTAACAAATCTACTACATTTGAATGAAAAAAAAAGCATTTCCTAGTTATCCATGGTTTTATTTTTTTGTAATTTAGACATAGTACACATTTGGTAAATAAGTATCTCAGCTAAGATGTGATAAAACAAGTTTAATTTGTTTGTTTGATATCAGCTTCTATAATTATGTGAGAATGACAGTAGGTATTTAAATTTTTGTTTTCTAGCCTGGAATCCAGGTGAATGGGGGTATTGAATTCATTGAGATGGTGAAATTAAAATTCATATGGACTCCAGGCTTTTTGATTTCCTACTGGGAGCAGAAACATACTGGCCTTGTATTCATAGCACTACATACTACTACATACTGGCCTTGTATTCATAGCACTACATACTACTACATACTGGCCTTGTATTCATAGCACTACATACTACTACATACTGGCCTTGTATTCATAGCACTACATACTACTACATACTGGCTTTGTATTCATAGCACTACATACTACTACATACTGATTTGAAATTAATTGTGCTGTCTGAAACAATAAATTTTAGGTTATTTAGTTAGAAGTGTGTGGGGGGGGGGGGTCTGAGGCATAAGTATAAGACTTTAGTTTTTTATCCTACATTGAACTATTGATCTCGCCCCTTAGAAAATAGTGTGTTGGATTTTCTAACAAATGTCTGTCATTGATTTATTGATTTAAAGTTGATTGGTACCAAATCTTACTAAGATATTGACTGATTTATGCACAGTAACAAGGTAAATGTAGCCATAGATGTGTCATATGTACTATATATTAAGACTTCTGACCGTATCGTGACTAAACATAGTTATGCATCTAAGCACGAAACCTTTTCATGGGCAGGGTGTTCCTTCTATCTCAGATCACGAGTTTCAACAAGGAGGTCTTGAAATTGAACTTGAGTTAGTACTATGGGAATGCTGTCAAAACTCTTAAGTCTGTGTTTGTTTATATTAGCCTAAGTTTTCTGTTAAATCTGTATTTTTCGATATTAGATTGTTCTCAGTTAATCTAAATTGTATTTTTCCATGTTCTCAGTCAGAGTGCAAGGCTACCATCAACGACAGAAACAGATTCCCTAATTCTCTTGACACACCAATAATTTATGAAATACAGTTGACCTCGGTAACAAGCTCTTGAGGGGAAAACTGGTACACATTTGTACTGTTATACCAGTGTGTTCCACAACGAATGTCGTGATCATAACACTATAAATGTACAAAATGCATAATCTATAATTTATGCACAAAAATGCATACCCAGTAATTTATCATTTATGTACAAAATGCATATTTCATCATTTCTTTTCTACTGAAAAAAAACAAACTATTGACAGTACTTACTTCAGCAACTCCTAAATCAGATATTTTGAGTGTTCCATCAGCTGTTAGTAGCAAATTTCCTGGTTTGATGTCTTTGTGTATAATACCTTTGCTATGAAGATACTCTAAACCAACTCCAAGCTGTACAAAATACCTGCAACAATAAATTACATACACAGAGATGCATCTTTACACCGGAAACTTGAATACTCAATTCAGTATATATACAAACACAATAATATAATCAGCTTGGCATTCTTCACCTTACAATCTCAGATATCTTACATACTAAAGACATTTAACATAAATTTTCAAATTCTACAATACACTACTTTACTATCATTGAATAAGAATTCCAAATATTTTAGCTGCATTCTACTGTGGGTAATTTCACATTGAAGTGCATATGAAAAACCCATCACTTACATAAAATGTGAATGCTTACAGACCTGCAGTGCATCACTATGACTGCACACATTTTATGAGTACGGCGGCACTTACTACCAGTATATGAAATGGAATTTTTTTTTTTGAAAACGAATAACTGATGAAATTATTTGAGTAGAGTAATATTGTTTGGTTGGCTTGGTGATACTACTGTCATCAGTTAAAGGTGAAAAGATGCTCCTAGTATGTAATTAAAACTGTTTTTTTTTTTTGTATACATGAAAACAAAATGTCTATGTTGAACACAGATAGTATACTCCAAACCCTATCAAATCAGCAGGTTTCATAAATAACCTGGTTGTTCTTTAATCAAAATTTGTGAATTACTTTCATCATACTCTATATTACACATTTAATTTTTGCTGACCATGTTTTATTTAATATCCATTCATCTACATAACAAACAAAACGTCAACATATTCACAGCCCAGAGACTTAGCTATCTGGCCTGACAATGTCGAGTCAGCATGTCGATCCAGGAAGCCACATATTAAAACCCATTGATTCATAATAACAAACAAGATGTTACTTTTCCAACATATTTAGCCCACAGACTTGGCTATCAGACTTGACAATGTCTAGTCAGTATTTCCAGCCCGATATCCAAGTCTCGGGGGAATACAATATATCCCAATATTTCATACATTATAATTTATAAATATGGTGTTTGGTGTTGTTCTATATATTAAAACTAAATATCCATTAATTTAAATAACAAATAAATGTCACTTTTCCAACATATCTAGCTCAGACACTTGGCTATCTCGCTTGAAAATGTCCAGTTAATTTATGAAGGCAGGAAGCCAAGTTTCAGGGCCAAGACATATCACAATATTTCATAAATTATAAATATGATGTTTTGTGACGTAGATAGTAAATGGGTCCCTGATGGCAATATTCTTCCAGGCTATGTCACTTAATGAGTCCTTTGTGGGATTCCAGTATCTCATTATTACCATATATTCCTCCTTATGACTGCATTGGTGAACACCAAATTGCAAGTCAAATGGTTTGATATAGTAGGACAGCGCAGTATATGGAGCAGCTATATGCTATTTATATATACTAACTACATGACTACATATCCACGTGACAAAGTCAACCTTCATATCAGAACACCTGGCATTCATGGTTCTACAGACTAAATACTTATTATACATCATAAATCAATTCTTTTTGTGATTTGAACTGACTCTTATCTTATTCTCAGCAAATATTAAAACAATAAATCATTATATTTGAACCATAAATGCCCTATGTTAAACTAGTTGACCTAAAATCACAAGATAAGTTCTGAACCGCTATAAATATCTGATTAAGATTGACAATAATCAATTTGTTTTAGAACTGAATTATTAGAAACCTTGCACTGCATGTGACCTTTGACCTAACTTTTAAAATCAATTATCTCAACAGTTAAAAGTTGACCTAGTTGTTGACATCATAGTTGACTTGTTCACAGCGAGCTATAATGTTAAATGTTATGACCCCTTGATTAAACTGTGCACTTATGGATATTAAAGAGGTAAAGTCTGTAATGGATGCCCAATTTTGACTAAAATTAGTGTATAAAAGCAACTGCACAAAACACTCTCAAACTCATTTAGAAACAAATCCGAGCTGACACACTATACTAGAGATGTTGAATTACTAGTATGTACAAAGAGGCTTGGAAAATGAGAGAGTAGTGGTTTCTAGAATTTATTGGTAACCCCAAAAAATGTAGTCATTGTGTCACTTTTATCATATATGAACTTCTCGTGAGAGTTGTACCAGTTTCTAGACATGACTCAACATAGTATAGTTGTTGGAATAACATTTTAGGATATCTAAATATGAAACAAAAGTAACCAGCAAAGACCATCAAGTTACAGACTGTGTCCCTTTAAATAAAAGTAGCCACTAAGATTATCAAGTTACAGACTGTATCCTTTTAAATAAAAGTAGCCACTAAAGACCATCAAGTTACAGACTATGTCCCTTTAAAGTTTAATAACTCTTGTAATGTGGTTTGCATCAGCCAACCAGTGCAAGGCTTCCAATTAAGACTAAAATTTATTGCTACATATCATGTGAATTCTTGTATGAATCTAGAAAGATAACTATCGGTAGTCTGCGGTGAATATCAAGTCCTTCAAAACCATTTCACAACTTAAGCTTGAGTGAGTTGAAAAAGATTTTCACAGCTTTTACACTGTTTGGGCACCAGGAAGGTGATTTAGCAAGGGACTATTAAATAACATAAACTGTATGATTTTGAATCACATGGTTTAGTGGGAACCATGGTAACAAAAGAAGGGAGTCAGGTTAAACTTGCACAGATTTCCATGTCTTTTAACAAGGTATGGAAATCTGTGCAAGTTGTAATTTTTTTGGTACCAAAATTTTGGAAGGCGAGCCCTGGTAACAGTTCCTCAGTCCTGGGGATATAGATTTTACCTACTGACAGCCTTTAACAATAACACTATATGTATGATGTAGAAGTAAGAAAGTTCAATGACTTTCAGATTCTGAGAGAAGTTGATCCAATACTGAATGAAGTCACAGCACTGTGATAAAACATGTGACAAACCAAAATATAGAATATAATTTACATGTAATATCTCGATAACGCAACATCCTATTATTCACATAATGATAAATCATATGATACAAGTACATTATGATTTTTTATTATCATAAAATCAGTAGATGATCTATGTGTGAAATTAATATCAAGGGTTTTCAAGTGCCAACACTAGTTTTCTAACCACATTTCTAACCTCACTGTCTGGTACGTTTTGGAACCAGTCCAGTGCAAGTCATAACTTATTCTGTCTTATCACAACATTCCAACAACTCAGTCTACAACAAGCCAGTTTCGTGAACTCTCTCCAGAATCACCACACTAGGAAGTAAAATGTGTTCAGTTATATCACCTATATCTCAAATTTCATTATAGATGAAACAAAATGTCTTTACAGAGATTTTGATTTATCCAATTCACTATTCTTGAAGTTAACATTCATGCACATTTTGTAAACTTGCATAACCTCTATAAAAATATGTTCAATCCTTATACATGTTCACACAATTATGGCTTCCCGTCAGATAGAGATAAATAAAATATCCAACTTACTTATGGGCCTGCCATATTGGAAATTTCTTCTCTGGAACACTTTCTAAAGTTTCTTGTAAACCACCTACACAATATTCCATGAAAAGGTACGTGGTCAGTGGTTAAAGAAAATGTCAATTTGTTGAAAGATGATTTACCATCAGATACAAGCAGTATCCTCCCCTAATAGAGAACTCAAATAATGATGACTCCTGGGGGTGGGAGGTAGGGTGTCTTAACCAGGAAAAGTGTGACCAGCGTGAGAAAATCCCCACACTTCTTTTCAGACATGAACAATGGCCCCTTTTCAGACAAAATTCAAGCTATTGTTACAGTTGTGATTCAACAAGCAAAGAAAAAAATTGTGAATAGTTGCTTTGAACTCACTTTCCAGGGACCCCCTTTTCAGACAAAATAAATGCAAAAAGCACAACCCGTTTCAGAGTTGAATGCTCAAAAAGTATACCCTTTTCAAGGGCTACCGGGTATGTTTCAATCCCAGGTTATCACATTAATGTTATCTATCTATGTCGTCATAAGGATTACATAGGATTATTCTCTTGTTCAGGGCCCAACTTTTTCTACCGTTCAGCCAGACAATTATTTCTCACACCTAAATTTTAATCCTAAACCATAATGGGCCTTTAAGATGCCCACACCTATATAGCTTTTCAATGAGATCACCCCCACCCCACCCCCACCCAAGGTGACCACAACATTGTAATGACAGGTTTGACTTTGTAACATTTGATTTCTAAACAATACAATCTTCAGTCTCCTGAAAGGTAGCGATTGTGGCATTTACAAACTAATATGATTACCTCTAGACTGCTTTGGCAGGATTTTAATGAAGATTAATATCATAGTTTGAATTATAATTTTCACTTTAATGATAGGGTGCCATGCTATAAATAGCAGGTTTTTTGCACCTCCTTGTGAGAGAACCTACCAGCATTTGTATCTGATAACAGTGATAGTCAGTATTAAACTATAAAGTCTGTGATAAAAATAGAAGTAATCAAGTCAATAGCTGTCCTGAAATAAACAGTACGTGGTAATGTTTGACACAAGATTGTGTGAGGCAGTAGGGAGTGTTGAAATGTGCCTATTCACATACCTTTGAAATGGACAGTGTTGAAAAGGAAATGTACAGATATTTTTGAAATGGAGATTGTGTTGAAAATAAAATGATTCCTTTCAAATGGAATGCGTAAAAATGTTGGAAAATAAATGTACAGATTCTTTTGAAACTGGTAAATGTGTTGAAACCCACTTCTTTACATGTGCTGAAACATACCACTGTACTAGATTCTTTACAAATGTTCTGAAAAGGTTTCTTCACCAGTTGTTAAGGAGTGCTATTGAGCTTTATGATTTGTGTTAAATCATGGTTTTGTATAGGAAGTACTGAAGAAACTGATCATCGTTCATCAAAGCAGCAAGCATGATATGTCTTGTTATCATAGTATCATAAATTAAAAACTCTCTCTACATGCAAGTGAATGCTGATTATATTTTCAAAGTGAGGAAACATCTGATCTTATTATCATTCAGCAGACAATATATAACGTTTTCTTCCGATTGCAATTATGAAAAGAACATTGGTAACAGAAAGGAAAATCTGAAGAAGAAAAAAATGTCACTGTTTTGCGATCTAAATTGTATTGTTAAATTACTTCTTGTAATTTAACATACTACAATTATCAACACATCAAATAAAGACTATCCTGTTTCAATAAAGGAGACAATATATTTCTAATAAAACTACATTTGACACTTGATGTGAAATAATTACCATAATTATAATACAGTAATTGTTGGATAATAACAATGACAGCAATAGTGTTTGTTGTATATGAGATTAACATGGGTGTACACAAAAAGTGCCTCTGACATCAAAATCAATTATTTGTACATGTACGAACCCATCAATGCTATTGTGATATGCTATATGCTCTTGTCAGGGCCAAAGTCATCATTAAAATAATACAAGATGGATTTCACGTAAGTATTTGAAATTTAGAAATAACATTGTCTCTACTTCGCCCATGTTCCTTTAAGACTTAGAATACTATTTTTCTTCTGTCTGACATACACACTTTTATCTGTCAAATGTAATTATTAATGTTTTTTAACAATCACGATGAATTTTCATTTGAAGAAATGAACTTTTAAATTATGGCATATGTCAAGGAGACATGAAACACACTTCAGGAACTTCTTCCTAACAATTGTATTATTACAATGAAAACATACCCGAGTGTAAGAGGTTCAGGGGTTTGACACTTTGTTACTTATTATCTACAGACTTCATAGATACATACAATCGCAGACCACTATAGTGGTCTGAGATACAATGTTGTAATTTGTCTGACTATTTGTTTTGTTTGGGTTCATAACTCTGGTTAATCATTGTATAGATTTACAGTAAACATGACAAAAATGTCACTAGTTATGATAAATGTGTTATCTCTTGATATACCGGTAGGTTACGATATACAAAGGAATAGTCAATCTTGTATTCTCGCCAATTAGAATTTCATGTCTGTTACATCGTGGCTAAAATTAGACAAGGCCTTGGCAGGAAATAAGAGTGACTTTGTGATTACTCATACTATGAATGTGTGAAAAAAAATTAGCATTTTTTATATCAAAAATAAAAATGATGTCATTAGCATATCAATCAACAATGAAAATGAAAATCAATATATTCATATCACATACACATATTTAAATTCATCACGGTTTATAAACACGATTTAATATAAAAAAAGGTGATGCAAGACTGCTACCCACTGTAGATCACAGGTGTGTGTGTGTGTGTGTGTGTGTGTGTGTGTGTGTGTGTGTGCGTGTGTGTGTGTGTGTGTACGGTCAAACTGAGTTCATGAACCATTCATGCACAGTTCAAGGTAAGCCTTCCCAATTCGCCAATAAATTTATCAGCAAAACGTTAATGTTACCAAAAAGGATATATTTTTTGTTTCTCGTCATTGTAAAGAACTTCAGTGAGGCTTATTATATTTTTGTGTCTAAGCCTCTTAAGTAGTCTAATTTCCCTGCAAAAGAAAAGAAAACATATAAACAAACAACACCTTGTTTGCATAAAGGGTCATAACCTTCAATAATGTGTGGCGCATGTAATTTGTAAACAACCTGAGCTGTTCAAGTACTACGTCACACACTGGCCGAAGTAATAAGACACGGACTTCCACACAAAGTTCGCAGCCATGGTCAATTTTAGCAATTTTTTTTTAGTAAAACGTGTTTATTTCTGTTAGAGCTTTCAACAAATAATGCTGTCCCCGTTACCGAAATCTACTTGTGGAAATTAAACGAATGTAAACTTTTGAAACATGACGCGAACGTTACTGCACTGGGATTCCCCGCCCACACATGACCTGTAACCACTGACACTACAACTTTGTGGGACAGCTATTGTAGTATTGACCTCTCTCAAAATACTTTTGAAGACAATAAATGTCAAGAAAAATCGACATAAATAACGACACGGCTTTCTGCACAATTTATCGTTTTACTCCACATTGCGCTTAGAAGCTGGTAGAGGAGCGTACACATGGACTGTTGCGAAGCCATGCGAATCCCCGTATGCCTACCTCTGTACATTGGCCTCGCCATTCGGGATTTTGCGTAGTTTCTTCTTTTTGAAAATTTTTACAGCATGCCTACATAAAGTCTCTGTATCCAATACTTCTTTCACTTTTCCGTAAGACCCTTCTCCCAGGGTATCACCCATGAGATACTTTCCGATAAGTTTTGCTCTTTTCCTTCTTGGAGAGTAGATAATTTCGGAAGAGTCCACGCGATGGATGAACGGAAAGTTGTCATCTCCATCATTCAGCCAATCGATCTCATTTGGAACCTCATCAAGCAGCTTATGATGAAAACCATCAACTTCCAAACCAGCGTCGATGACTCCGCCGTCAATCTCTACCATTTTCAACCCGAAAGTTGATCAAAGAGAATTCGAAACTGCTAAAAATCCAACACAGTTTGTGCACCTTGACTTACACCATGTTGCCATCCGCCATTTTTGTTGGTCTGCAAGTATGTCACGTGACTATGGGGCATTGTGGGAATATATCGTATTTGCTATTTGCGGAAGACATTTTTCGCGAAAAACCAACGTGCAGCGTCACGACCGGTCAGGTACGTGACGACATGATCGGAGCTCCATCGGGTGCTTTCCTGAAAAGCGGGAAGTGGGAATAAATGGGGCAGCGAATCCCCGAAATAAAGTTGAAGAAGGTAGGTAAACAGTAACACGAAACGAGAGTATTTCAAGTGTATCAGGTGCTATGCAACAAAATCCCATTCATACGTTCCGGGTCAACGAAAGTGAATTGTTTTGGTTTGACCCACATTTTGACCTAACAAGGCAAGGCGGGGAGGAAACTTGACACATACTGAGGAACACTTGGGCTGGACAGCATGATGTAGCAATTCACATAAAAAAATCACATAAGCGGGTGACATCCAGAACTAACAGTAACAGTTTGGATACACCATGGATCATGGATGTATTAGACACCAACCCTGTTTCACAGCAAACACTGCAGTCCTTTTGGTAAAGCCACAAGCTGGACTTCGCAGTATATATGTGGTATTAAAAATATTCTACTGAAATTTGCTATTTATATTTTAAAAATCCATTTTTATGAAGAGGGGAGGGACCGTTTGAGCTATAGAGTGTCTGTACAGACTATTACAGGAAAAGAAAGTATTACACATTTCTTGTTTGAGGAAGGTGTAAATTCATGTAGATGTCCTGTAGATTATAAGAAAACTTTGCAGGTTGGGTTTTATCATAAACAATGGGTTATTGTTTCTCAGTTACAATAATGTTATTTGGAAATGTGCAAATATGAAACTATTTGTTTTGCAGAACTCTGGTTTAATCAAACAAACATTTTGGTTTAAAATAGCTTTGAGTTTATATCTAACCTCAAAAGATATTTTATGTTAAAATTTTAATACACTTACAGTTTAAACTTTGTCTTACCTAGGCTATAATTTTCAAAATGTTGACATTTATTTTTGTCCCCCTGTTTATTTAGTTATTATGTGTCATTGTAATCATTGTTTACTTTCCTACAGAGAGGTAAATATTTATGTTTTCATGACAACAGCATGGCGCAATTCACATCAAGGCATATTGTGTAAAATCAACTTGAACTATGGGGAACTTAGTGGTAGTCGAAGGCACCAAGAGACAGGTCCCTAACAAGACTTGGAAACCATTTCCTGACCTTTCACCCCACAATGGTATCAGTAGCAATGATCCTATTGGTGCAGGGACAGGGTGCAAAGGTCAGATAGTTTTGATGTTGGATCCAGTGCCAGGACTATCTGAGTTCAGGGCATCAACACCTGATTTACTTTGGTGGACGTATGCTCAGTTTATGCCATTTGATGATTCCAAATTGTTGTCAAGTGTTGGTGTATATGTACCAAGACCAGGGAGAACTATTACAGGTGCTCACAGAAATGTACAGGGAAGAATTGGACTATGGAATCTCAACTCACAACCAGCTGGTAAGTGCTACTTTTAGACAGAGTCTTTGTTCATCTTTGTGTGCAATGGCTAGGAAATAATTAAGACATACTCGTAATATTGAAGTTAATATGTATGAATTTTACGGGGTGGGGGTCAGGGGATTCAGTGTAAATTTGAATATGTAAGCAATAGTGAAACAATACCGAATATATTGTAATTATACATAAAGAAGAAAATTATCGGGAAATGACTATTCTCAGACGCATGATAACATTTTGTTTGCGAAATCTCAATATTATCAATAGAGAGTTATAACTATGCAAATACAGTGTTTGTAGAGATTCAGGGTAATATTGAAGTAATAGCATGATAGTGAGAGCAATATTACAATTTATAACACATTTTCATACAGCCTCATATAGCTGAAAGTCTTGGGGAAGTAGTTGCCACATAACAGCCCTCAGGGTAATAAAGATCTACCAGTACCCTCATAGCCAGGTAATAAGTGTATAGTATTGCTTGACCATGGACTGGCAATCTTTACCAACATTTTGATAATGCACACACCTTTATGTTTGTTTACTATTCTGCAGAATTCTCTGAAAGAAGACAAATAAACATGTATCCAAATTACAACCATGAAGAAATGTTATAGTAAAACTGATTTAAGTGTAATCTAAAGGATAGGATTTGTGATACCTTTTATTTGATAGAATTGACCTCCCTATTCTATTCTTGTCTATTTCGCAGATATCACTTTGATAGACCAGCGAGGGAGTGCAACATGGCCTCACTGCCAAGTTACTCCTAGCTCACAGTATCTGTGTTATATTGGTCGCAGTGAGGTCATCTCACAGAATTTGAAGACCAAGTATAAACAGAAAAGATCTAGAGACCTTAGAATGGGCAACTTCCGATTCTGTGCTCTATCACCCAATGGCCAGTACTTAGCAATATTGATGCGTATTGGCAACCAATTTGAACTTGCTACGGTGACAGCAGAAAGACTGCAACGAGGTACAGAGATCATGTGTCACAACGTTTGTCCAAAGTTTTTTGGCTCAGCTAACTATTCTGACCACGTAGAGTGTACGTTTTCACCCGATAGTAAGTACATAGCGGTCAGTTCATCATTCGGTAAATTATTTATAGTACAGAGGGATCCAAGCAAATGCTACAAACTTATAACCCCAGGTCTTGTACCTGATGACCAGGGCGTGTTGGAAGATGCGAGGGCATATGATTACGATCCGCGATATCCACATGAAGTGATGGCGTTCTCGACAACTGACAAATCTATACGTGTATATAATTTAGAACAAGATGAATGTATTATCGCAAATGGGCTTCCAGAAGATGTTGGCGTGGCTGAAGTCATGAAATACAGCAATGGTGGATATTTACTTGGCGTCGCGACCTCCAGTATGGTTATAATGATGTACGAGAGTGACAGTGGTAGTCTGATGTACAGACTAGACACATCAACACAGAGTAGTAAGTTTGCAATGAGAACTATGCCGAGTGGTTATCCTTCGATGCTACGACTGGCATGGAGTCACAGCGGTGAGCAGCTAGCTGTCTGTTCTGCTGACGGCTACATCAGAATCTGGCAGCTTCCAAGATATCTCAGTTTACAACACTTTTGTCGGTTGGCAATCTTGAAATATCTGCCAGCTAAAGATGTGTACGCATTGCCTCTTCCAGGCAAACTTATAGATTTTATTCTTTACAATGCAGTCAGATGTTAGGAAGGTATTTACAGTGACTACAAATATTGACAATTTTTAACAGATCACTATTCAAGTATTGACTTAGTAAATGTGAATTTGGATAAATTAGTAAATTACATCATCTTGCAGGTTTTTCAAAGAGTTGTAATTTTTATTTTTTTCACCCGAGGCCTTGCTTCTCCTATAGTATTGACAAATGAAAAATGTCTTATTATGACCCCATAAGTCATGATGAAATGATTTATGGCCCCCTTAAGTCACAATAGAATTGAGAATAATGTGAGAAATCTTTTCTTTATTTTTTTCCAATTTGAATGCAGAAATGAACAGTTTTACAGATATATTAATCAAACAGATTTCTAAAGGAGAAACATAAATATGACATACAACACAGAAGTATTTTATTTTGGTGGATAGAGGACCAGGGATGTCTGTCTTTTATAATGTTGTCCATTCATCCTCTGACATTGTGGTCATACATGAGAAAAAGGCAGTTATTGCCGAAAGATTGTGCATATCATACACATTTTATGTTCCCCAAGAACAATTTAGATAGATAAGAAACAGGCTTCCCACAGACCCCCTCATTACAATCAATCAATCTTTATCGCATAATAACATGCCATAGCAAGAATGGAAAAGCATACAAAAATAACATACAAATATAGACAACACCACACTCCTGTCGACAAGCAGGCAGTGTTGTAAGAGCCTGGAGGTCGTTTCTAACTTTTAATCAATGTATGTGTCAAAATTTGAGCCTGCAATGTGATGACACCCTATCTTTAAAAGATAAAATTTTGTCTAAAATGTAATCTCAAATACCAAAAAAAATGCATTATATTGTGGCATCTAGATAGTGTAGATTTCATGGTTACTCTCTCCTGTAATGTGAAGGCCAGGACTGCACTGTGCATCAAATGACTCTGTGTAATATAGTAATGTACATTTCTGAATATTTACTTTGTGCAATAAACCAATATCACTCTCTTGTTAAGATTTCTGTAAGTAAGTGATACGTCTTTCAACAGTTAGAAGATTGGCCTTGATGGCTTTGGCTTTTTTGAAAATAAAAAGGAGAGAATTTATTAATTAAAAGCATATATACAATTCACTCTAGTCTAGTTCTTATATCATATCGTTACACACCTCCACTCACAGTATAGTCAAAGTCATTACTCTAGAAGTCTTGAGATGCAATTTAAAATTCATCCAGGGCCACACAGTCATTAACATCATGTCTTTGTTAATTAATCACAAAATTCTAGCCAATAACACTGTCCTTCATAAAGTTAATGTTTATTGGGGCAGTTATGTAACATCCAAATATGGTATATTTGTCAGCTCAAGATGCTACTTATTCACTTTTTACATCACTATAACAGTTGGGGTTCACTGATTGGATGAACAACTTTTTGTGCTGATTGAGGGACTTTGACCAGACGTGATTTAGTTAGAATCACATTGACATCCAGACTATTGATATCTGTACACACCATACTGGTATCTTTCCTGAACAGAAAATATCAATTGGTTCATGTATGCAGAAAACATTGATTTTTATAGAGCTCATTTTGGAGGTCAAAGGTTAGGCCATTGTAGATTATGTCAACTGTCCAGACTTGCATGAAATAAAGTAAAGATCTGTACTTTAGAAAAGCCACCCTTTGTCTAAAATAATATTATCAATGGATGGCAGATGTTATATAAATCTTTAGGGGAGACACATGCGTCAGTTAATATGACTGTACAGGTAGAAAATACTAGTACTACGGAAAGGTTTACATTGATGCGATTGATGCATATTAATTGCGAAGAACGGGCCTCATATAAAGCCTAATCGTTATGACTTGGAAGAAATGTTCTGTTTGTAAAACCTCCAGTGCAAAAATCTGTTGTAGTGTTTCTTCCCCAGACTCTTGTCCAGAGGGTCTCAAAATAGAGCCCTCAGTAGTTAGTCTGGGTATTTCCAAGATTAATAATAATCATGAAAAAATTGTTCCAGTTACCATGGTTACAACTTCAATTCTTTGGCTAAATTTACTACTAAAAGAGTGTTTCAGAGATTCCCCATTCCACTATCTCCTTGGGGATAACTTTCGTTGTAGCCATACTCTGACAATTGGTGGCTGCCATGGCATTTGATAGCTGGCCTTGTTGGAGCATAGGGCAAAGAGCGCCACCAACGTTCAGAATATGAATGTTAATACATGGACCTCATCTGGGTGCTCTCAAATATCCAGAGAGTACAGTAAATTAAGTTATCGGTTCTCTGTATTACTTCAAATTATTATGTACACAGGGTTTTGTTAAGGGGATTAAATGATTGATGCATAATGTTTCCACATAATTTATACATTGGGCTTTTTGATCAAAGGGGGGTTATCTTGTGGAGTTCAGTTCAAGAAAACATGGCAACCTCAGAATACAGCCAGTGTATGTGTGCTTGCAGTTACGACAACTGTAACGGTACTATGAGGTGGTGATACCCTCAACTTGAGTGAGGGCACTGTATTCTCAATTTCCTGTTTGCAGTACAGGTATTACTGTTTCTACAGATGTTTCAGAACCAACTTTAGTACTAATGAAGGTAGCAGAGATTCCAAGACTCTCTCATCAGAATAAAAGCAAGAGACAAATTTTTCGGTATATAGTAGGTTTTTTTAATGTGACCTGTGTGACATAAATAAAGTAATGTCTATCAATCGTCATACAAAATGGTCAACAATAAATGAATAACTACAAAATAAATGCATAGTTTAAAATAGAAAAGAGTACATAATAAGAATGAAATGAGTTTTGTTGATCCCTAGAACAAGATATGAGTGGACTATTAAAGGCACCTATACAGTAAGGTGAAGAACTATACAATTGCAGTGAACAAGGCACTAGAGGGCAGAAATTCAATGCAACTATACTAAACCATAGACAACGGTAACATTGGTTTCTCACCACTGCCATTGACTAAACATGTTTAACTTGTCCAAAAAAGACATTCTTCTAATATTACAGTTTTTTTTCACATAATAAATAAATAATCTGTACAAATTGTATTAACAATTACATTTTTTTAATTTTTGCTTTTCAGCTTGTATTAATTAATTAATTTATTTATTTATTAATTAATGGTTTCCTTTGGTATGGTTCTACCTGTATTTCCAATGATGAGTAACTTTGGTGATTACATACATAAATTACACTGAACTTAATGGTTTAAACTTTGACCCTTGACCCCTAACCTTTGACATCTGCTCTTTGCCCTATTGCTATTTTACCATCATTGTCTTTTGGTCCTATAAGTATTACCCCTTTTTTTTGTCTAAATCGTAAGTACATAATTCTGTGTGTTGGCAACATACCTGAAGTAGACAATCAAAACATAAATATGCTACTTAATTGGCAGGTTTTCATTGACTGATTATTTTTTTTTTTAACAAAGCTATATGACGGACTATTTGAGGTATTGTGAGTTATGTACAGCAGCTAATCAGTCACAAAATGAATTACAATAATACTGAAATCTGTTGTTTCAATTCCGATTTCATCTACGACTATTTTACTCGGCCAATTGACAGAATCCTAGTAGAAAGTTTTTTCACCATGTTCCTTTCTTTCTCTCCATGGCATGGCAAGCGAGTAAATAATACAGAAAATGGTATCTATGGTAAATAGTTACAAGGTAAATACAAAAGAAATTTATGATAGTCAATGTACACAATGTTAAGATAAACTGAAAATTATCAAAAACTGCAAAGTTGCCCCAAGTAAATAAGAGACTGTATTGAAATATCTTGCGCATTTGGACAGGTATGAGCAGACTATCAAAATTCTGATTGTGTTTTCAAATTTGAAAAAAAAATTCACTTTGCTGAAAATCTTTCCCAAAAAATTTCTACTTTTGTGCACAGCAGAAACTTAAAAGGTGTTACTGGAACATGTAAGGACTGGAAGTGATCATTTAAATGACTGGGTACTTCATGTTTGACTCACACCTCATCACAAAGTTGAATGTACAAACATGTTGTATATTGAGAATCTTGTACTCAGAAATTTAGACTTTGGTCTTGGTTTATTTCAATGGATGGGGGGGGGGGGGGTTAAGAAATGTATGTGTACTTCTTAAAATTACATTGAAGACATGACGTGGCAATTGTACTTTACAAGTTCTGTATAATGATAGTATTGTGAAAAATATACCGTATCACTTGATGGTCCTATGAATATGTACAGATTTCAAATACATGAATAATATCAACCGTATTAGAATAAAAGTCATTTCAGTTCAATATTTGGTTATTAATTATCTGGAGAAAAGGTACTGTCAGTTTTGAACAACTATTTGTTACAATGTCCAGGGAGACTTAATGATATTTCTATTACCACACCAAAACAGGTTGGCAATGTCCAAAAAAAAAAAAATTGAAAAAATAACAAGGACTATTGTAGCACCGAGGTGCCACGTTAAGTCCACAGCAATCAATAGTTAATGATATATGAATGACCTGACAAATACTGAAATAATAGGAGGGCGGGTTGATAATTCTTTGACAAAAATTACGACATTCTGTGTTCGTATTGTTTTACAGCTGTTGACAAACATGCTGATTTCTTTGGAATTACAAAATGCATTTCTTTGGTCGGATGAATCCTTGTCTCATAACTTCACAGTTTTTATTTGAAAAAAAGTCAATAGCCCATCATCTGTTTGAAATCCCTAACCCTAAAACCCCACATTTTTTTAACACAACAGGTGTACATCATATTGCACCATCTCTGAAGTCAAACTTGAATGATATATACCGTCTAATACAAGACATAACCCCAGAGACATGATACAGTATGTTATACTGGATAACTGACGGTGAAAGGCACTTGTTGGTGTGGACGGACAACCCTTACACCCCTCCTCTTAAACAATAGAACCTTCTGTCCTTAAAATTAAGCAGGACTAATCTATGTAGAATATAGGGGTGGAAATGTAAGGTACGGTAGGCAGTTTGTCTAGGTTTGTGTTTGTGTTTTGATAGGTAGCAACTTGTTATTAAGTACTGTGTGAAAATGAAAGATTAAGCTGCAGTAGATAACCTACAGACTATACAAATACAACCTAGTAGTAAAAACCCACAAAGGTAGGAAAATAGCAGACTCACAAATATACTGTGATTAAAAACAATAAAAAGATATAAGAGTTATAGTGAAAATATTTGTACATTTGTGGGTTCAAATAGCCTTCACAGAAAGTCTGACTCTTTGTGGATGTCCCTTTTCTCTTGGTATCAAGCAAGTACCCCATTCATGATTTAAAATAGAAATATGGGAACAGTCTCATTTCTGATATTACACTAGAACACTAGAATCATATAATACATAGCATCGATAATGCCATGGTTTTTATTAATTTACAAATTCTATTATTGTGTTTATGCACACTGATATATTGTATATTGCAAGGCATATATAGAACAGTTTCACAAGACAATCCTTCAGGTTTCAGTCTTGAAAACTGTAAGCACGGCTGAGGTTGTTGCTAAGGCAACAATGTAAAGTACACTTTAATTCGGAGACCTCTTATAATGCCACAGACTGCCCAACAACAAGATTGGTGGTCTTCTGTGGTTTACAAGTGTGTGCACTGCCCTCTAACAGCCAACACAGATAGTTCTTTTGTTTATTTGGAACGCACTTCCATTACAATGCTTCTACTGGTTGCCTATCACTCCATAAGACCTGCCAGACATCCTACAATATGAGTATGTCTGTACACCAGCATTCTGCAGTCTCAGACAGTAGATTGAGTTGCATACACGGCAATGGCGATCACCTTGGGGTCAATGATTGCATGACTTGCTAAGCCTATCTGGTGACTTGCCCGGTTGATCAGCTGACTTACAGTCACGGATCATGTGATTGGCTCACACAAATTTAGGTTCTCTCTTGCTTGATGAGGGACTGTATGCTGCTGGATGTGGCAGTGTTCTTGGTGGTGTATTGCAGACACCTGGCAAACTTCCAGTTGACCCTGATAGTTCATCCTCCAGACTTGACCCCACGGATGAGCCTGTGGACAGCCTCGACTTGTTCCCATTGCTACTGACTATAGTGTACGGTACAGCTGAAGCTCGCGGCTTGGTCATAGCTTGAGCTTCACTTACGGTATACCTTCCTGTATTATGACTAGATCTTGGACTGTGGCTGGCTTTCATGCTGGTCACGTTAGGCACTGTGTAAGTTTCAGTGAAAACAGGTTGTCTTATAACAGGTGCAGACTTGATATGATGTAGACTAGTGGCACCCCCTTCAGCATGAGTTGTAGCATTCCTGGCAGGAGGAGCTGAAGCACGATGTCTACTGATTGTTGATACAGGTATCACAACATCAGCATCGTCATCATCAGATGGATCTCCTGATTCACAATCAGCTTGGTTACCTGTAACATATAGATATACACATAATTATTATACATGCCAAAATACAACAGAATTACATTTTTTTAAAGTCCACTGCAAGCTGATAACAATAATTTCCTCTAAATGCTTTTACTGTTTTGTGCATCACATCCAGCCCTAGTATAGTTCACTGGAATGAATTTGAATACAGTAAGTTGGATTGACGCAACATATCAGGGTAACACCTGTGATATGAGGTTAGGAATTTAAAGACCATTATATTCCAGATTCTTCATAAAGCCCCAGTTTGGATTAGGATTAAGATTTAGTTGTGAAAAACCGTTGTCATGGTAGAGTTGTAGAAAAGGTTGGTCCATCAACAGAAAGTTCCTCTGAAAGCCTTATGGCTCCACTGATAAGATAACACCAATGTGAGAACATAGGATTTAAATTTTGGACTGTAACAGTCATTTCAACTCCAACACTGTTAAAATATGCGTGCAAGTATTCTACAAACCTGACAACAGTTTCAGTTAAAGGCCAAGGTTTCAATCCCAGATTCTCGCAATAGTGTTATCTTATCAGAGACACCATGATTACATAGGATTATTCTTCTGTTCTGGATCAACTTTGTCTAAAAGCTCTGCCAGACAGCAATTTTTCACACCTAAATTTTAAACATGTTTGACTAATTGAGCCTTTAAGTTACTCATCTTTTCAACAAGGAGAATTTTAGTCCTTTAACGGTTTATTTTCAATCATACTATTTCAAAATTGTTTTGGTATACTAACCATGAGCTGTTGATCCATCTAAACTCTCTTCTGATACTGAATCTTGTACTCCTAATGCTGTAATGTCTTCACTACTATCCGGTAATGACAACCGTGGTTGTTGTAATCTAACACTTGTTGTGTTATTATTGTCTTCAGATTGGGAATTGGTACCACTGTTATTACTGAGTTGTCGTTTTAATAATTTTTTATCAACTACAAGAAAAGTGATGATAAAACACTCACTTTAATGTCTTATTACTAAGTTTAAAGTAGTCGTTCACAACTAGTGGTGGTATTTAAAGAAATGAAAACATCTAGTCTTGGGAGGTACCATTATGTTGGCGCAAGTTCAACCCTTGTTATAATATAGATACATGCATTTGAAAAATAACAAGTTCATAAGATCCCCTTTTTCTGGCATGATGTTCTGGGACACATTTATGAACCATTGAGCTTCAAGAAAGGCTTTCACTCCAGAACCATGCCTCTCGAAACCAATATTTAACCCCTCAATATGATTTGCTACCAATGGCCACATCTTACGACTAAATTGTATACATTTCCTTCAATATGATAACTCCTCAACCCAATTCTTTCTGATACAGTTAATATACACTGACATATTTCTCAAACTTCAGTCTAAAATTAAGGATGAGATTTGAGCTGAGATATATTTGAGCTGACAGATATTTTAGTACCAAATTTTACCTTCTGTGAGATGTAATACAGAGGACTGGGAACCTCCACTGGTGTCTAACTCTGGCTCCAAGTCTTCCACAGGCAAACCAAATATCTATGTATCAGACAGAAAAATAGATATTAATTTAAATACTTTCAATTTGCACCAAATATGAATGAAACAGAAAACTGGATAAATATTATATGAAATACATACACTACAAATCATGACAAACTGACATAACTATCCAGTATACTTTATCTTAAGTATTGACAATGTGACCTTGATGTTCTTGACCATCTACCCATTCATTTTATAAATTTAAAGGGGCACATTCTGTGACCGAGAACCTAAGTCAGTGTGCACAGTACAAATACCCAATACAGTGGAATTTAGCCAGAATCAAAGCTGAGTTGACACACAGTGTGACAGATATGCACAAAGGAGCACAAACCAAACAAAATCCTCAACGATAATCTGTATATATTTTGTTCCTTTCATTTTTAACCAACCGTGGAGGTATATTAAAGCTAACCTCCATAGCTAACTTGATTTTTATGATTTCATTTGACACATAATTCTTATAAACTGTTAAGATTTGATAAAGATATGGTGACTGACTTACATGTGAGTTGTGTATAAGTAGTTCAATGGCTCTGGTCTGTTGTGGCATCTCTACCAATGTTGATAGGGTAACTGCTGCTTCACTGTATAAAACACAAAACAGTCAATTTTAACCTTTTAACTCATCATGAAATATCACTGAGGGACAAACATGTAATATTTACAAATGTAAAGTATCACTTACTTAGTGCATGAAATAAATATAGTAACCGTTATGGCCATGATATAGGTTTTGTGGACTGAAGTTGTATGGCAGATGAAGGACCTGATTTCAAGAGGACTCATAAGTTGTAATCCAAAGGTACACAAAATCCATCTGTACAGGTTTTGTTATATGCCCTATGTAGCATTATTAAAACAGGCATGGAAATATCATTTGAATCAGATAATGACATGAATTTATCATCATCCTTACCTCTGTCTGAGTAAAGTGGGTCCAAACACGATACCAAGATTTGCTGCTGGCATTTTATTTCTTTCACAATGATTAGCCACCCTATAGGAAGAATTGGAAGAAATTGATCATTACTAGATACCCTACAGGTATTATTGATGGGGGTAGATTATTGTAAGACACCCTATAGGAAGAATTAGAAGAAACGGATCATTACGAGATACCCTATAGGCATCATTGATGAGGATAGATTATTAGGAGACACCCTATAGGAAGAATTAGAAGAAATAGATTATGAGATACCCTATAGGCATCATTGATGAGGATAGATTATTACGAGACACCCTATAGGAAGAATTAGAAGAGATAGATCATTATGAGATACCCTATAGGCATCATTGATGAGGATAGATTATTACGAGACACCCTATAGGAAGAATTAGAAGAGATAGATCATTATGAGATACCCTATAGGCATCTTTGATGAGGATAGATTATTATAAGACATACTTTGATAAATATCAATATATAGTCAAGATTTGTAATTAAATTCAACTTCTCAGTACAAGACAAAATCATCCAACCATTCACACAAGAAGCAAAAAAATTTTAATCCCAAAACTACCGATAATCCCTGTTCAGTAAGCAGGAAGGAGAGTTCGTGATGGAAATATGCCTGGGATGAATTTAGTGTTTTTGTCTTTTCCATTGGTGCGAATACACATTTTCAATATTGTGTATAATTCACTTGTAGTACTTACTTCTTGAGATGGTGCATCAGCAATGCTGCGGTCTGAAAATTTTCTTCCGGTAATTTGGAGACAGTTGATTTCAGGAGATTAACAATTCTCTCATCGTCTATTTCTGTACAGTTGTTCAAGTGTTCCTTGGCAATGCCAACAAACTCTGGATAGAGGTTAAAGGTCAGTATTGGTTCTGGCAGCTGTAATGGAGAAAGTGTGATGGTTAGAGACTAAATACATGTTGTAGTGATTCAAGCAGTCATCAAAGAAATCACTCTCACTAGGAAATGTCAGATTCAGCCATCAGTAATGATTTGATACGCAAACATGATTCTTACTTCACCCATTGGTAATGATTTGATATGAAAACAATTATTCTTACCTGTCGGAGATAAAGTTTAAGTACACTTGTAACAAGGTGTGGTGGAGTGTCGGATAAATCCACCAAATCAGCTCCGTTTTCAAATGTCTGACATAACTTCTCAACTTTGGCCTTGACACCAGCTACCCTGTACAAACCCTGCAATTAAAAACAAATTTATGATCAAACTTTTAAGAGACATAAACTAACTCATAATGAAAGATGATCATGTCACATTTCTGAAGAATATCGTGGAACCCAGTGAAAGATCTTTCACAGGAACTGTTTAAAATATCACTCTAAACCAAACCTGGTGGTTCAAAAGTAAATAAGTAAATATTTATTGCGGTACACATATCTTGACCTATGACCCTACATTATGAATATAATTTGACCTATGACTATGCATAATGAATGTATATTGACCT
This sequence comes from Glandiceps talaboti, assembly GCF_964340395.1. Taxonomy (NCBI): domain Eukaryota; kingdom Metazoa; phylum Hemichordata; class Enteropneusta; family Spengelidae; genus Glandiceps; species Glandiceps talaboti. The sequence continues at coordinate 21,396,683 of NC_135554.1, forward strand.
TTGACCTCGACAGTCCGAACTTGGACTTGATTAGTTGATAGTAAACTAATTCTAATCCCTTATCCTGGTATACATTGTATCTTCATATTTTTTGAAATAAATGAATATTATGTACACATTTTATGATAGACTGAAAGATACATCATGTCGCTACGCCCTCAACAGTTGATGTGTGAGGGCGCTGGTGTACCTTACAGACTAATGTTATGACTGTGTAGATTTTTCTTCTTACCGTAACACTCAGTGCTCTATAGTTGATCTCTGATATACACTTGTTGACAATAAAAGGCACTTCCTTGCAGGTATCTCTCAGATGTTCTTTGAGATGTACTCCGAATACATTCATTTTACCCTGCAGTCTCTTGCCACCACACTGTATAGCCAAGTATTCCAGACACTTCTTATGACTGGATAGTCCGCAGTGTTCACACTCAGCACCATTGAAATAGACATAACTATCACACTCCCGGCACTTAGATGGCGCCCTCAATTTACGAAACACATGCGTCAACGCTGCCTTGGATTGTGGAAAGTTTTTGAACTTCCCTGAACTTGGCAGCTGCAGTCCTCCTAGGATAAACAAGTACAGAAAGTGAATGGTTGATTTTTTTTATCTTTTGCATAAAATCTCCATTATGTGCATTTCTATTTTTTTTTAAAAATTAAAATAAAAAATAAAAATAATAAAAATTAATAAAAATTTTAATTTCTATTTTATGGTATTTTAAAGCATACTACAATCTTATCCAATCAGCCTACAACGCATTATTTATTGCCACAGTTGTTTTAGTAGATAAATAGATAAACAATTAAACAAACAAACAAACCAATATATAAACAAATAAAGTAAATAAACAAATAGTAAGATCACTAAACTACATATTCTATCATATGGATCAGCAAAATCTTCATCCAGGTTATGATTTTGTTTATGGAATTTCACATTTTCCATTTGTATATATATGCAAAGTTTAGAAGCATGTAGAACATTTTGAAACAAGCACACCTTCAGTTACAGACATAGCATAAAGTCCAACATTACCTGTCCACTTCAGACCAATGTTGTTTTTAATCTTGTCAATGACAAGAGAGAACAGTTATGGTCTGGAATACACCTTCATTATGTACGAAGGTAGCACACACTTACAACAGACAGCCTGTGTATTGGCTTTGATATTCATTACACGATCACCACACAGAAACTGATGCTGAATTCTGAACAAATTCCTGTACACAGGTGACACAGATGAACTGACAAGGTGACTTACTTGAATCAATATTCAGCGTAGGTTGTGGTTCATCACCAATCTCATCTCCTGATGACATTGTGTTGTTGGAGCCCTCAGTATTGAGTTTACGTTTGATATCCCGAGGACTAGCCGATGGTGATCCATCCTGTGATCGGGTACTACTACCACTCTCACTATCACTCACTGTCTGACCACCATGACTCCAGGCATGCACAGGTTGGGGTGTTCGTGGCTTATCTACGAGAAAAATTTACAAAAAAATGTCAAACTTTCAACTTTTTGCACTCCACTAAAAATCATTCAATGTAATTAACTAAAGGTCTACATTAACAGACTTGAACTAAATAAACCATTTTTTCTTTATAATTTTCTATTTTTTTTCCTATTTTTTTTTTCAATTTCGGTAGCGGTGCATTGAAAATTTGGAAGCAATTCAGATAATAATGTCAATCTTGTTACATTACAAAATAGACTGAGAGAAGTGAATGAATGGACAAGCATTAAAACATTGGATTACATCATAATAAAAACTGAGGTTCAGATTCTGTTTGACGTGTGGAAATTAGAGAAGTACACAATTCCTTCATCATCTCTATAGCTCTGTTATGATTGAATCCTGTGAGAACTCTGAACTGCACATTTGTAGGGTATGTGATGTATGTATATGTGTGTGCATCCATCTGTCTGTCTGTGGCTGTGTATATTGTACAACTTACCTCCTTTGCCGTCTCCATGGCTACTAGCACCTCTAGTTTGTTTACTTGATGACTGAATCAACCAATCATCGGGTACAGTTAATTCACCACTTCCTGTACTACTGGTAGATTGACTGCTGGTTTTACGGAACATACTAGGTCTCCTAATGAAGCAACAACACAAAATAAATTATTCACTATGAACCATGTTTCATGTCTGTTTTACAAACAGCTACCTTTTCTTCACATCTTGATCTTAAAATAGCAACTTGTCTAAATTACACTGACTTTAATGATAGAAGGTTTCTGACGCAAAATTTTCTCTATGTTTTGAAAATCATACTGATTTCCACAATCCTGTAGTCAGTATAGTGCTATCTGTGGCATCATATTTCTCTTTTTTGCAATACCACAGGTAACATCTAGACTATCTCGTCAGGGACCATGCCACCATATTTCAAGATAGAATATTTCTTTCAAAGGATAAGTTGGTCACCAAAGTAACAATCTTCATGCTTCAAGTAATGTATCATGGTACAAATTTTTACACACTGACTTAAAAAAAAAAGAGTTTTTGTGAACACTCACACTATTTCAACAATCTTCATGCTGTATGTAATAAATCATGGTACAAATGCACAAACCCAAATACAACTAAACTACCATTGTCCATTGAGAAAGAAAATGTTATAAGGGAATAAATTGTTATACTTACGGACTTTCTTTGGCTAGGCTAACATAAGGTTCAAATGTAAATGGTTCAGGATTGTAAGGTTTGTTAGACGGTACGGGTTGGTGACGTATAAACTCACTAAACTGTGTGGCTGGTTCATAAACCCGACAATGTTCACACAGCGCTTGGTACTGTGAAAAAATAACAAACAAAGTGATGTCAGAAATTACACAATGTTAATGTGAGAAGTTGCATGCGTATTAATATAAGTAATCTATGTGGCCAATTCCATACAAGAAGTATCATGCCTTTTAATTTCATATGATACCATACCATACCATATATGAAATTAAATCATAAACGATTTACAACAGCACACTGACTTGCAACATAATTCTACAAATCAATCTGTACACGAATTTATCATTTTCCATATTTTAAAAATAATCAAAAAGTCAGATAACTGCACTTGGTAAAAATCCCCTGTACACATAATCTTGGAGGGTGGCCTTACTCATGGCTGTGAAATGAAGAGCGCCCCCAGTGTTCAAAACTGCAATTCTTACCTGTACAGGTGCTGGTGCTGACAAGGAGTGCATGAGTTGAAAATATCCGACAGTTACAGCTTTCATTGTCTGATCACACTGGTATATCAATTCTCTCAGCTGAATAACCAGCTTTTTCTGCAGAAAGAAACCAAGTCACGTTTCATGAGGGTGGGTATAAATAATATCAATGACAGAAAACAGTCTTTTCACTCTGTCGTTTCCAGGATGAGTATCGGTTTAATTTTTTGTTGTTCTTTTTTGTTATGTCATACACAGACAGACAGACTGAAAGATTTGTCCTGCTCTCTACTTGAAGCTTGTGGTTACATAAGTGGAAACAATGGCAGATCTTCAGTCTATACGGAGACAAATCAATGCAAAACCTACATAGAAGAGGAATTATGGTAAACAAATAATCTAAACTACACAGAATAGGAACACAATAAACAAATAAAAAACAATCATTGTTTAACAAGGATTTCAATAAATATTATACCTTTGTGTCTTCCAATTCTCTCTGTTTATTGTTAGCTTCTACAACACAGGATTTGTACACAGTTTCTGCTTCGTCAGCCTGCCAAGTCAAACAAGTGTCAATTTAGTATATGTATATCACAACAATCAGTATATTTCAATACTAGGACAGCACGGTAACTACATTATTGTATTCTGATGGCAACTTTACATCTAACATAACAATTTACACTGGTAAATATTCATGAAAATTAACATGATAATTGTGTATAAATGCATTTAACATAATACCTTGTATAAGAATCCAGACTTTGAAATATAATCCTTGCGACCTAGACAGATTCCTTGAAAATGTACATTTATAGTTGTAAGTGTCCCCATTTCTGTATATTTCTGTTTCATAGTTCATGTACATTTCAGTTACAATGTTCATGTACATTTCAATGTTCATATACATTTCAGTTTCAATGTTCATGTACATTTCAATGTTCATATACATTTCAGTTACAATGTTCATGTACATTTCAATGTCCATGTACATTTCAGTTACAATGTTCATATACATTTCAATGTTCATATACATTTCAGTTACAATGTTTCATGTACATTTCAATGTTCATATACATTTCAGTTACAATGTTCATGTACATTTCAATGTTCATATACATTTCAGTTACAATGTTCATGTACATTTCAATGTTCATATACATTTCAGTTACAATGTTTCATGTACATTTCAATGTTCATATACATTTCAGTTACAATGTTTCATGTACATTTCAATGTTCATATACATTTCAGTTTCAATGTGCATGTATATTTCAATGTTCATATACATTTCAGTTACAATGTTCATGTACATTTCAATGTTCATATACATTTCAGTTACAATGTTCATGTACATTTCAATGTTCGTATACATTTCAGTTTCAATGTGCATGTACATTTCTGTTCCCTATATCGATGCACATTTCTTACCTTTCTTTGAGAATCTTCCTCCAATTTTTTCCTCTTCTCAATCTTTGCCAGACCACTACTGGACGTAGTTCCTTCCATTTCAGCCTTAATTAACATGTCCCTTGATTTCTCATAGTCTTGTTGTCTCAATACATACACCTGTTTAGCTTTATCCAAGTTACTCTTACAATCAGCCTGCAAGCAAAATATATCAGTTATCGCTAAGTGAAAAAAAGTTGTCAGAAATCTTGACCCCACTTCAGGTCAAGGATGTTTGACTCTATCTCTTGAGTTATTCTTGTATTCAGCCTGGAAGCGAAACATCTCGTTTAAGTTTTAAACAGAAAAAGAAATATTGATCGTTTGAGATCAGGGTTTTTATTTGCCAACATTATAGAAATTTTATCAACTCAAATCTTTCAAATATATATGAGATAGTTGTACAAATATACTTGTGTCCTCAGAAATGGGTCACAATTATGTACCAACATTAGACAAATTTTACCAACTCAAATATTTCAAATATCTATAAGATGGATGCACAAATGTATTTCTCTCCTCAGAAATGGGTCAGGGTTACATACCAACATTAGAGAATTTCACAAACCCAAATCTTTCAGAAATATTTGAGATGGACGCACAAATGCATCTCTTTTGTTCAGAAATGATTAATTCATACACTTACCATATCTTTTTTCATTCTACTCCAAATATGTTTGATTTCTTTTCTCTTTTTATCATGTTCATTTCGGCGTGCAGTCAAAGGCTAAATAAAAACACAAAATAAAACAGAACGCACAAAATAAGAATTCTAGCAACGGCACGATACATTTTTAATTTACTCTTCAAAAACAAACATATTTACAACCAATTCCTTTGACAATCCATGTCTTTAATAGTCCACATCTCTTCCACCATCCACTATGTCAAAAACAGATTTTGTTGCTCCAAGGTAAATACATTTACTGCCATCTGTCATCATACTTTCTGTCTAAAATTACACATGGAAGAGTATGAATTGATACACTGTAGCTGAATATTACAACGAGTAACACTAAAGTAAAGCACTTTCTCTATGTGCTACACTCATTTATAGCATTCGTATTACAACGAGTAACACTGAAGTAAAGCACTTTCTCTATGTGTTACACTCCTTTAAAGCATTCATATCAAGTGTAAAAGTATACTGTTTCAATTGGTTTGTTTTACAAGCCTAGCATGTGGCCTTTCTAATGTGGTCAGTTAGCAAATGAAACAGTATGCTTTTACACTTGATATTGATGCTATAAACAATTGTGGTACATACAGAAAACACTTTACTTTGGTGTTATGGGTTGTACAATATTCAACGCTATCTGGATACAGTGAAACATATACTTTGTTACAAGATACCCGCGCATACAAACTGTTTTGTTGAACAGCTTGTGCACATCTGCTATTGTTGTTTTTACATTTTACAACTCTAATTTGCTGCAGAATTTACAAACTCCTTACCTCGAGAAATTTATGCACTTGAACTTGATTATGTGTAGTGTCTGTATTGCTTGCGTACTCCATGTCTTGTTGCAAAGCTGTGCAGTATATGGACTGCAGTGGTAAATAGCTCTGAAAAGAGATAAACATAATAATGTCTCCGTAAGTAAACAAATAACCAACTCGCATATAAATTCCACTTTAATAATAAGCTGAACAATTTTCTAATACATATTTAAAAATGATGAACTTCCACTAGTAGCTAGCCTTATAACCACAAAACCCAAAGTTCTAGCATTACTGTTATCTTATGGATTATTCTTTTGTTCTGGACCAACTTTTTCTATAGTTAACAGACAATTGTTTTTCATACAAAAATTGATTTATCCTAATCTAAACGGGGCCTTTAAACATCAAAGACATGGTTAATACTAATCTGACGTGGGCCTTTTACATCTCTATCTTAAAATGGCAATGAACTATATAAAATCTTCGTGAAAAAAACAATGTAGACAACCATTCATTACAATAAGAGTTTTTATAGTTCATGGTAAATTTACAATACTGTACAACAGTACATTGTTCAAATACCTTAAACCCCAATGTTTGGTTCCCATGGTCTTGGATTACTACAATCATATCAGTAGAGCCAGGCATAAGGATCACTGTGTACTTTGCATATGAGAGGAAATGTATATTCCATACGACTGTGGTATTCTTACAATATTTTTAGGAGTGAATTTGCTATATCAATCACATATTTCTACTTCTACAGACATACTTGTCAAATGTATGTACATGTAATATGTATGTTACTGTGCACTCTCACTGCTGGGGACCTGTCTCTCAATTACGCTCACATTACTTCTAATTGGAGAACACGTAATGTGAGCTGAAATGATATCTAGCTTGTATGAATACTTATACAGAGGTACTCTACAGTATCGACCTTTGTCAGTGGTCATAGCAGTTGTGACTTGGTGCATGGAGATAACAATCAAACCAGAACACACTGATTCTAGTAATGGAGAACATTCATCAACACAACTACATGGGGTTGTATTTCAAAAGTACTAGTACCCAGAAAGATGGCTCTGTTTGAAGGTTTCTCAAAGACCACATTTCTGTCTTTATTTTAGCTTATTTTTGAATTTTAAAAAAATATTAAATATAAATTACGACTACTATTTGTTTTGACATTTGTGAGCTGCAACTCTCAGTACACGAATTGGTGTACAGAAAAGGTGGTAGCAGAATGTTGGAAAATTAATGACATAGAGACATTTCAGCTTTCCTGGTTGTTGGAAACAAACGTGAACACTCTGAACAAAGTGACATATAATACAAGAGTGGCTTTCTTTAAAGGGCCCAAGTCCATATTTATGCAGCAGCATCACATACAATATATATCATGTCCTGTAAAACATTGGAGGATCGACTGCATGTATTTGACCACATATTAGAGTGGACACTGAAAAATACACTGTCAGAACAGAATGTGCAGGACCTACCTCCTCTGACAAGACTGGTCTTGTACTGTGTGCTAGTTTGGCAAGAGTCTTGGCAAACTCATTTTCTGAAATAAATAGTACAATTTCATTCAGTTACTACTAAATATCTCACTATACATTGATATATGTTGAATTTCACAATGTACATATAGGAAAATGAACAAGCACTTTAGTGAACACTACTGGTATATAAACAAATCATTCCTATTTTTCCTTTTCGTCGGATATAAACTTGAATATACTTACCAATATGAACTCTCTTCTCTACATACGTCATGACATCCTTGGCATACTTAGACCAAGCTTTGGCTCTAACCAACCCTAGATCTACACCTGATTCTAAACTCAGCAATGTGTTGTCAATTTCATCAGCTGACATACATGCTACAAAAAAAGAAGAAAAGAAAACTGCTGTGTTAGGATTATCAAATTGCCATGTTTAATACCTGGTAAATCTCAAATATTCAAGGAATCACGTAAATTATGTGACATGACATCAAAGAAACTTTATTTTGACATTTTTGTTCCTAACACGAACAGCTTTCTCCAGGAATAGTATGATATGTTGAATTAAGTATGGATGTCAACTTTGGTATATCACCTTTGTGCCATGTTTCAATAAAATTGGCTAATGCAAGTCAGAGATACAGCTGCATACAGATGAACAGATGGACAGACAGTTCTGTTTAAGTATTCTATTATATGAAGAGATGTTTATATTTTACAATGTAGCTGGTATCACTAATATTTCCATTCAAACAATAAAGTAAATTTGAAAGATTTTAAGTTTAACTGTTATATTTGACTCCTAAATATATTTCAAATGTAATTTTTTGTTTAATAAATACTAATATATGTGGAAAGAAATTCTTTTGAGTATCTGCCACAATTTCATCTGTTTCACCTTATGTCCATAACATCTATGAGACCAAAAAATCCCATCATTCAATTTGACCACCTTACCTGGTTCCCTGGTGTCCAACATGGCATCCCTTGATCCTCCATCTGAACTCAGACTGGCAGATGACAGGTTGTCACATGACCTAGATTGTGATGTATTTAGGGATGTGTATGGAGCCGAGGCTTGGTCAAGATCTCCCATCAAGTATTCAGATACACTGAAAAACAAAATATGAATGATCATTAGCACACACATATATATACCAGTGATTACTTGAATCCATACATGTGGCAGACTATAAGATATGTCATGTCACTTCGTCCTCACTGGCCTGCTCTATCTGAAAGGAGTTGACCGATGTGTGAGGGCGCTCTACCAAGACGTACCTTACAGACTATGCAAGTACATATTAGTGGTATTCGCATTCTAGTGCACTACCAGAAACATTTTAAACCTGTTTGCAAATGAGTGAGCATGTAAGCATTCCATGTACGCAGAATCAAGTACACAGACACAGTTATATTTTTATAAAATTTGATGTTCATAAGTTTACGTAATAATATGAAAACCCCATGATGTACGAGTGCCAAAGTAGATACTCAGGAGTATTTGCATTCCTCATATCTGCTGTCTTCTCTGCTACACATCTACTCATTTTACTCGTCAAAAGTACACCTATACAGATTACACTGCAAGCACTCATACAAATTACCTTGAGTACTTGTACTCACACATCGTGAAGTTCTGTTATATTATTCTTTTACTGAAAAACACTTTCATTTCAATCTCTCATAAAAATCAAACCTATTAGTATAGATTGTGACCACTATGAAACTAGCTGCCGTGAAATTGAATACCTTCCAAAAATAGGTAAAACATGTCTATCATGGCATAGACCAACATTTGATGCATTATTTACAAATGTAGATATGGAAATACTGTACTACAATCAACACACAAGTTCTCGTCTTCCATTTATGATAAATTTGGGTTCATGTTTTCGGTACATATCTTTTAATTATTAATTCTAGTCAGTAAACATTGACATTAAAAGGTTGAATGACCAGTAATTGAAAGTCAAACACTGTGAAGAAAAATAAAACAGCCATGAGACAGAGAGGACAAATACCAGATAATGGTGAATTTCTCCTAGTTACATCAAGGTGTAGGCAAATTTAGTTTGCTATCACCACTAACAATGACCATGGGTTGTAAACAACAACAGATCTAGGTGCCATGGTCTGGGGCAATGACCAATGATATTGACCACTGAATGACCATGGGTTATTTACTGTTGACAGTGACTATGGGTTGTAAACAACAACAGATCTAGGTGCCATGGTCTGGGGCAATGACCAACGATATTGACCATTGAATGACCATGGGTTATTTACTGTTGACAGTGACCATGGGTTGTAAACAACAACAAATTCAGGAGTCATGGTCCTTAAATCTTGGAACCATGAACAGGGCAATGACCAGCCATTTTGTCAACTTTGTGTTTTTGCATTCTGGCAATCAAGGGGTCTGGGCAAAGACCACTGACCTTTTGATTAGTGTTACTATCAACAAATTCAACATCCTACTTGCCTTGACAATTTGAATCAATATAATTACTACTTCTCATTGCCATGGTTTCATCAATCAATTTGTACATGTTTAGATTAATTTTGAATTTCTTTCCAAACAAGAACAATCTCCACAACAAAAGCAATGCCAATGACCATCAAGTTTTTAATGTACACAAACACATGATTTTTGCTTCATGACACCTTAAAACGAAAGCGAAGTTTTCCCTCTGTCCCTACGACTCATAGTTACTGCCTTTGTCACCAAGTACAGTCATTTGACTATATACACAGGATTATGATACTTTACTTAATGCAATAAAGATAAAATGAAGAAGACAACTTACCTACTACTGAAAGCCAATGCCAGCTGATCAATGGCATCATAGAACTCTGTGTGATGATTCTCTCTATCATATTCATTGGTAAATCCTGGACAAAAAAAAAATAAAAACATGACTCAAATATTGAAATACTCAAAATGTATAAGGTGCAACCTAAACATGGTATCATTCTGTGGTTTGAGTAGATATCCATTTGTTCAATGTTTCTAAACTATCTTTTGGATCTTACCTTTGATTTGGCTGATGAGAATAACAGCAGCTGTGTGGATCTCTGTGGAATGCAAGGCTGGATATTTGTTAAGTACATTACGTAGTATACAAAGAAGTTCCCGAAGCCTTTCATGTGCTGCAACCCTGGGAGTTTCCGATCTTTCTGTGTATCGAAAAGATAGATAAAATACAACGGTCAAAAATAACAGACAAATTTCAATGGTTTTGAAGGAGTGTACATGGAGAAGATTATTAAGGTTGCATATTTATATGGGAAAAGTATGGCAAAGTCAGCTTCCTTTATGGAAGGCTTGGTGCAAAAGTATTTTTGGCTTTTTGTAAAGGCTTCAAGTAGGACGGTATATGTTTCAAGACACTGCAGGTCTTTGAACTGATAGGTTCGACTATTTCCAGCTGGTGCGAGAGGTAGGCTGAGAGAGTGAAACCTGAACATGTTTCTGGATATTGTTTCTTTATAAAAAACTTAAATTCCATTTTTACACTAGACTGTAAGATACACTGTGTCACTCTGCCCTCATCAGTCTCCTCTCTCAGTGAGAGGAGTTGATCAATGTTGTGAGGGCACCCCGTCATGCAGTACCTTACAGGTTATTTTTACACATTCATGATATAAGTACAGTTTATTTCAAAAAGTCCAGTTACTCAGGCAGCATCTGGCAAAGTTTATCATATATACTGAAGTATATGATACATTTTAAATGTCTTTCGATGAATGTAGAACAAATTTATCAAAACATTTGTTTCACTGGAAGTCAATTCTCAGATATAACCCCTGGGGGTAAAGGACAAAGGGCAAACAAGTTACATTGACATGCAATGACCAGTTCAAGGTATACATCAAACATATGAAAACAAAAAAGTCTTACTCTGTTAGCATATTAAATTCTAGACTGTAATATATGTCATGCCGTTCCACCTTCACCAGACGGGAAGGGGGGTCGACCAATGTGTGAGGGCGCCCTTCACTGCATACCTTACAGACTAGTTAAATTCTACACCTATACATAATTAACAACTATGTCATTATATGTCACTTCATACTACAATAGATGGAATTTTACACATAGGTGACACCTTGATGTTGACTTTCAATATAACTGTTTCTCTTCTCAAAAGTTTTATTACAGTTCAAACTCACCACAATGCAGTAAAAATAATCAATGATATTCAATTTATTTTACTAGAGAAAAGTATTGATTATAGAATTTGAATTAAACAATATGGTATATACTCAACAGCAATGATGTTCTGTGCCAGTTTTCAAAATAGTCATAAAACCACAATGACAGTGTTTTTGCACAATGGTAGAACACTTTCAACCCAGAACGCACTTATTCTTTAAAAGTGGGAAAATTCTCCTGGCTTGTGAGAAAGAGTTGAAACTAATGGTACCATTTATGAAATAATATGCCCTTATTGTATTATACTATATTATATTAAAAGTTTTAATTTGTAATACAGTCCCTGAAGTTACAATTAAAATTGATATTGCAAGCAATAGACTCTTTATTGATGAATTTAAGGTTGTGTTAATATTTGAAATAGACAAACCAAATGGTCAAATCAGGGCAGAACAGATCGAACTTAAAAACGCACAACTGGCACCAAACAAGCATACTTGCTAGCGTATATAATTTATCAGGTTGAGAATGATGTAAATTGTTAGTCCACTATAGTTTGTGTTAACTCTATTTTGTATTGGGAAACTAAACTCCACAATATGTGGAATGAAATGACCGATGTTAGACTTGACCATGCAGCTTTTTCACTGATTAAATCCTCTCTTCAAAGAGAGAAAATTGATTGATGACAGAAAAACAGGAAACATTTTAACAGGAAGTTTGTAACAGGAACTTTAATTAGTGAGTGGAGTTTTACCTACATGTAGCCTTGTAATCAACTAGATTGATGGTAAAAGAACCATGTACAAACCACCTGTCGTGGACAAGACCTTGTTGTCATAACAACATACACTAACCCTTTCATAGTCAAACATTAACAGTTTGTTTTTTGCTGTTTGATTTTTTTGTTTGTTTTTGATATACTTTAATCATTGGAGATTTTTGTTCTTTTTTTTCTTTAATTAAGAAAACATTGGTAGTAATTTTTAAATTATTTTAAATTCTAATCAACAGATAAATACCCAAATACTAGGAGACTGTCAGTTCCTCAAATTGTAATACCTAAATATTGAAACCTCAAGGAATACTTATGTTAAGTTTAACTCATAATATTGAAGTGTTTTATACAAATAATCCTTTTTTACGGATAATACAGGTTAAATTATGCCTGCCTGTTTTCCATGACTGATACCCCCCACCCCCATTCCCCATGCCCCCTCACCACCATTCCAACATCGCTTACACACTTTTAGCAAACTAACAGTACGGCAGCTGCAGCTAGATGTGAAACTTGCTCTGCTCGTTCTGTATACCAGTAATCCTAAGCATGAACACTCAATCTCATTATGCCTTTGGTGTTGAATTTACTGAAAACTAGGTGAAAGTTCAGCAAAGATGTCATAAACAAAACATCCACAACATAATGCACATGTAACGAGAGTGAACCAAAACTAATCTCAGCATCTGTTCACAACACCAGTATGACTTTCCAGGTTTTACCTTCATGTATTAAAACTGAAGTTCACCAAAGACAACACAAGAGCATGGAATCCAGACTGATTCGTATTTCACATTCTCTCTACCGAGTACAATATATCATCCGTACTGTATGATTAACATGTCTATCTACATAACACATCATTTGTCCATCAATTCAATGCATAATATGACAAAGTAGCTAGGTAGTAGACAATTATCGGTATATCTGTATACATATATTGGGGTGTTTTCCTACTGTATAATTAACATGTCGATCTGCTTAACCCATTATTTGTCCAGAGAAACATCAATTCAAAAACTTAAGTATATGCGACAAAGTAGCTAGGTAGACAATTATATCTGTACACATATAGGGGTGTTTATGTCACGGTTGACAATACAGTGAACTGACAGAACCAAACAGTTACACCATGTTGAGAGTTCATGAATATATATCTGGATGTGATCCAAATTTTCAACTTCTGACATTTCAGTTTGTAACTTTACACATCGTATGCATGTACTCAGTAAACTGGTTAGATTATTCTGACTAGAAGTAAAACTGCTACAGGAATAACATCAGAACAGGAGCCAACATGGTACAAGTCCATGGAAATTTCCCCATCGGGGACATGCCTCTATTCACGCAAAGTGTTCCCCCTTCACTGTCTATGATTCAGGTAAATTTATTCAACAGGAAACCCGTTCACTTCACGGTACTATGACTGACTATACCAATGTCATTCTTATATATGTTAACTTCTGTTTTTCTACCCGACTTCATCTTCATGAACGTACCCCCTGGACAATTCAAATTTATTTGTTTATTTCTCACAATGCCTTTACCTTAGCGATGAAGGCAAGGTCAGAGTATACATCTATTGGAATGGCATGCCAACTACAATATTGATGAATCTTTCATGATCTGACCTCTGACCTTACAACCTCAATCTGGTGTACATACGACCTCGGACAGAAGTACATGTGTACTCGTAACTAGTGTTTGTTGAAGACTTGATGGATCAGTGATCAATACCGCTGCATGAGCTCTATAATGTCTTTCATAACTATTCCATCACAAAACTGCTGCTGCAAAATTTTCCCCAAATTCTTTCAAACTCACTGATAGTACATGTATAAGGAAAAACAGGATAAGAAATGCAAAAAGGTGGACATTGACGTCATAGAAACAGTGGACTGACATAAGTTATGCAAAGATGTTAGTTTTCCCACAGCAAAACAGGGATAATCCTGATATAATGCAGATTCCGAAATTCCACATCCTATCAGAAAATGACGTCATAACTGAGGTGAATGACACAACTGATATAGATTTTTAAGTTATCCACAAAGAAACACCAGTAAGTCATGCATAGTAGAAAGATAAAGGTATTATATGGTTTAGGAAGGTACGTAAATACCCGACATTGTTTTCAGTTTAATTAAAGACAATAGAGCCACTAATTGTATTGAACACATCATACATACATTAATGACTTGGGTACACTATGACCAAAACATGCTTTGTCCCTAGACCATACAAGTATGTGAAACCTGGTCACGAAAGACGGAAACAAGAAGGTGGGGGTTTTAATTTGAATGGGAAGGATGAAGGAAGAGATCTGAACTTGACAGGTGTGGGAAATGGAATCAAAGGAAGGAAAATGTGTAGATGAATGAAATAGAGTATCAGGGTACACTTTCATATGTAAAATCAATAGGTTTTTTCCCACTAATGAATACACTGTTACAGAACAGGTATGTACCTATTATGAATTACAAACTAAATTGCATCTAGAAGTTCATTACTCTACAGGTTAAATGGTTTATACATTATATAATTAGTCAACAAAATATGGATGAATGAAAATGGATATGGGAAAGAAAGAAAGAAAGAAAGAAAGAAAGAAAGAAAGAAAGAAAGAAAGAAAGAAAGAAAGAAAGAAAGAAAGAGCAGGCAGGCAGGCAGACCGACCGACCGACAGACAGACGGACAGGCAAACAGACAGACAGACAGACAGACAGACAGACAGACAGGCAAACAAACAAGACAGACAGACAGACAGACAGACAGACAGACAGACAGACAGACAGACAGACAGACAGACAGACAGACAGAAAAGTGAACATTGAATTTAGTATCCGATGTTAAATTTATTGTGTAATTCTCAAAATGTAATATATATTAATCTTTCACTTGCTATCACTGAAATGATTGCATCTGCCCTTGGTGACCTTACCTAATGACAAATTCAAGATCAAGGTTGCACTGTTTATCTATAAATATACTCATGACCCCCAATCCCTGAACTTACTCCACCTCATATATACAATCCAAGATCAAGGTGAGAATAGTTTATTTACAACTAAACACAACTTATTTTTCCACCTTACAGTGCCCAAACCGACCACACCTCAAAACCGATGATCCAGACCGAGGCTGAATTGTTGATTGATAAAATACTAAACACAAGTGTTTTTCCACCCCACCACCCCTGAATTGGCCGCACCCTAGGCAACATAACATAGTATGAAAACCTGGTACAACAACCCTATACAACAACAGTTTTCTAGTTAATGATATGATCTACACATGACAAGGCTGTATCTTAACAAAGCCTTCAAGTATAGATGATACGTCCTTTCAATACATTTGTTGTGCACACAAGAGGTGGTCAAGTGATGTTTTCTATCTTTCGTTATTGCAGTTGTTAACTTGACACCTTTATCTTGCTGACTTCAATACAGTGCACAAATGTGGATAATTACAGATACAATGTGCAGTCCAAATTATCGCTCACTTCACAGTAGTTTTTATAATACATGTAATGTATGTGGGTATATACAAGACAAAAGTAACAACAATGGTCTGGTATATAGGGTGGGATAAGTGACAAACCAGACTTGTGCCATAGTTCTGCAGCATCAACAAAACTTGTGTCATGGTACTCATAGTTCTGCAGTGTTAACACAACCACTACAGCACCACATTGTATTTTTTAATAGATTATCTTAGTCTTCATGCTATTTCATCGATAAAGTATTGCACTTCCTAGAAAGTCAGGTTGTTCTCTGTACTGGCACGACCCACTTCACAACCAATTTACTGCAATTAGTCTCAAATTCAACACATTCTCTGTGTTTGCTGGTTTGTCGAATGGCTCTGTAATGATGACAGCACATTACATCAACTTCAAAAGGGGAACAGCTTTCTAGCGTTGTGTATTTTTATTTTACGAGAGGACAAGTACGAATGAAGACAAAGCACTGAAGTTTATCTAGAAAGTGGCATCTTTGCCCTACAGCTACTAGCTAGGTGACAAATTACACAAAGTGATGTGCCGCCAACCATACACAGACTCTGAACTCACAGTCTTGACCCTAGATGACATGAAATCTGACCTACCATTCATGTTTGTTATTTAGACAAGAATATTGTTGTCTTGCTTAGATGTTAGATGTAAAGTTGAATATCAACAAATGGGACATCTACAAATTGACATGTCAACAATAGATTGAATGTCTTGCATCTTGGTAAAACTTGGTATTTAACACAATGTTGACAGTGAAAAGATTTGATGCCTTGAAATTGATGTACAAGCCGAAATTAAGGGAAGTTGGTGCCTTGAAATTAGCATAATGTTGACTATACACAGATTTGATGTTTTGAAAGCAATGTATTAAAGTTTAATTGATATCTTGAAATTTACAAATGTCTTCAAAGTTATGTAATGCTGACTGTACACAGATTTGATGTTTTGAAATTGACATAATATTGTCTATAAAAAGATTTAATGTTTTGGAATTGACATAATGGTGGCTATCAACAAATTTGATGTCTTGTACTCTGTTGATTACATGAACATAAATAAGATTTGCTACTGGGTACCAATCACATGCAAATGACATATTCATCCACATTTCAGTACCATACATTCTTTATCTTGTTGACAACTCATAAACTCCATCTTATAATATCTCATTGTGAATTCCTTCAACTTTAAGGACCCTGCAAATTGCATAAACCTTAGCAAAGGGAACAAAAGTTACAAATCTTGACCAATGTGCGTATGTCGAATGGAATTTACCTACTATGCACCAGAAGAAAACTAGCATTGAAACCGTTTTTTCAGTTGCTACACTAAATTCCAGGGTAATTGCTTGATTCAGATAACTTCATTGAACCTTGAAAGTTGTGTCTACACAATGCAGGCTAGTTTTTTTTTTCGTTTTTTTTTCCCAAATAAAATTTTACAACGACTACCCCATTCAGTTCTCAGCGTAGCTGACGTCATTGACGATACAAGTCAGTCACTTGGCATGGATTTAATGACTCTAAATGATTCATTAGAACTACTTTACAATAAATCTTGAGTCTCCATTTATATCCATGAACCACTCAGGTACTACAGGTAATCTTTCCTACCAGTGAAAGTAGATAGAACTATGCCTGGCTTGGAACACACATACCCTGAGTATATTTCAATGACCAAATGATGGCAATTTTATTCAAATAGAACTCCTTTGTGAATTATATTCAATTCTTTGAAGATTATTCCACTATACACTTACATATCAATTTTCGGTATCTGCAATAGTATTTTACCTCATGCTAGATTGTCAAAATAGAACAAGAAGGTAGACTTATTCTCGGGCATGCCTATAGTAATGCATGTGAAGCACATGGAGCGAAAATTATGGTGTCGGCCAAGAAATCGAATGTTCGTTATTTTTATGATGCGTCTAGGCAGTAATATTCTTTTCTAGGTACTGAGAATAGTAGTCTAGACTTATTTCACGGAGTCAAATTGACTAATAACATCTTAGTATTAAAATAAGAATCAAATCTGTCCTCTGTAACATTACCTTATTGTTACCCTATAGTGAGTAGACAGTGACAGCAATTATGTTCAATTTTAAAATGATAGATACATGAAATCTATCTGCGTATACATGGGTTTCTTTCCATGACTGTAGTCACGTACCAGGGCTTGAATTGACTTTCTACGTTTGGTTGTCAGATTTCACAATTTGTTTCAGCCACAAATCTCTATTGATTTCCATTGATCTAACAGACAACCACTTGAATAAATTTGGTAGTCTAGGTACAATGTTTAGTCGTCTATATGCCCTGAAAAACTGCTATTTTGGTAACCTATATACCTTGGACTACTGCTAATTTGGTGGTGTAAATACAGTGTTTAGAAGTCTATGTACCTTGGACTACTGCTAATTTGGTGGTGTAAATACAGTGTTTAGAAGTCTATGTACCTTGGACTACTGCTAATTTGGTGGTGTAAATAGTGTTTAGTGGTCTATGTGTCGTGAACTACAGCTTATTTTGAACCTTACTGACTCACAAAATGAAAATAAGCTAACCTTTGTACTTTATTGTTCTTCAGTTTCAGAGTTCTAAAACGTTAGAGAATACATTCGTAAATGAACAGAAAACTTTCAATTTCACTAATTTCATTTTTTGGGGGGTTATAACAAAGTTCAAAGTATGATCTAAACAACAGAGCAAAACAGGATATACTAAAATTGACTTGTGTTTGTCAATTCCGGTGTCTATATTACTGAACTGTGAATTCACAGGAACAGCTGTGACATGTCAACATCAAAAGAAATGGAAAACCTTTTTAGTTAAGTGAATACCTGTTACTAAGTTACCACTTAAAATCCACCGTGCTACAGTCAAAGCATCACTTTCTGTGACACAGTACAGAAATCACAAAAACATGCAAGCTTTCAGTGAGTTGCCTTGGCAAACTGCACACAAACAATACTAGATTTAAATGCTAATCCTGATTTAGAATGCAGCTTTTACTTCTCATCTGACATTAACTGTTTTGTTTCAAAGCTTCTTACGATGACAATACTCCGTGGTATGTATTATTTGTACCTACTCTTGAAACTTGGCAAACCAATTTAATTACTTTTCAATGTGGGTTTTTCTCAATGAATGGAAGGGATGGAAGAACTCATCAATTGCTACTTTTCATGTTGCATAAGGGGTATTTTTTCCACCCACGTATTGGGTCTCTAATGCATATTATCAACAGCTACACTTTTTCATTTTTATAATGAATTTAATCAAACCTACATCTGTACAGTCAAACTTTAGTTTAAGTTCACGTCAAATGAAAATTCACGACAATAAAAAGTCAAGAAGAGAGCAGTTTGGAAATTACATCACAACCAAAACCCAATTATTAGTTGGTATTATCAAACCAATGAACAGTAAAAAGCTATTTACATGTAAAATCATTCAAAATGTCAACATATTAAAAGATCTAACCAACAGATACTCTAAAAGGAAGCCAGTGGCTTTGGGTGTCGCAATCAGATCGGTACATCCTAAACACTATTTTGATGTGGTTTGGCTTCAAATTCTCATTGCAATTTATTTATTACTTTCGATAATGATTCACCTTAGTAGAGTAATATCCATAAAAAGAGAATATAGTACCAAGTTTGATGTGTCCTGTCTTGCAAGTTGATGTCTATAAAAGTTGAACAAAGACTCAAGGACTTTACCCAAGGCATATGAACATCATAAAACCATACAAACTTTGATGACCAGACAAAACGAAACTTTATCAAATAAAGATTCTCACTTTCAAATTCCACTTTAACACCTTTCCTCACTCATTTTATATGTGTATGTATCATCTAGTTGTTGACATTAAATTGCTTACAATATTAAAGATATATGTTTTTATAACCGACTACTAAGGTAGAAAGTGCCACGGGGACAAATTACCTTAGAAATGAAAATTCTTAAAACTGCTCCAAACTTTACCATATGGAAGCTTGCTTCTAGTCCTTTTTGAAATAATAAAAGAAATATGGCTCCTATATCTTGCTTTCAAGCAAATTGACAATCTGTTATTTTCCCATACAGTTAACAAAGTATTTGGCAGCCATATTGGATTCTGAATATAAAAAATTTGTATGGTTATGCCTGATCTTTTTTCTTGATTTTAGCTGAAAATGGGTTGAACAAAGTACAGCAAAAGTTTAAAGTTTATTTCCAAGGTGTATTTCACGTGAAGACTTTATAGTTTGGCCCGAAATGATATCATTCTGCAGTGTTTTGCTGAGGGTTGGATTATAAATGTAAAACCTATGTTTTTTGCAAAGATTTTCATACACAGCTGTTCTTCTACTACTATACATCTCAACATTTTTATCTAAAATGAATTTTAACTTTTCACAGAGGGGAAAAAACTATAACATGTGTGCTCATTCTTAATATGCTTCACTGAACAACGTCACTACAAGACAACACATTCCCTCAATATTGTGCAAAATTTACTCTCTGGGATCCTCTTGCCTTCCACAAATGCACAGAATGGGAAAGAGGGTATTGACATACATACACTGTATTCAGTTCACTAGTTTTCTACTTCTAATCACACATGATCTGAAATTTTTAAGAGAACTAGACTGCATGATGACTGTCAGGTATAACTGTGTCATATTCTGCATGGATGACACACTATGGTTTTACAGTACACTATTAAACCCTTTACTATCTAAGTACATTGATACATAAAAAAAACGACAGTCAATAAAATCCACCTGTTACTTCAAGGTTACCCAATGAGTTCAAAATGTCAGAGAAATATACCACCATTCTGATTACAAAGAGACACATGCAATGAAACAATAACAACTTAGTGTGTAAAACGTGAAATAAAACGTCAGTAAATACTATTGCAAGTACACTGTGTCATGGGTATCGTCACTACATACATAACACATCTCATCTCAACTGTAACCACCTGTTTAGTCTTCTATGAATTCCCTGCTTTCTAACAATTAGGTTCAGAGTTGACATCCGGACTCTGATTATCTGAACTATTTGGTTATCCGAACCAACAGCATGAACTTGTTATTTCATAATCAGTGTTATTACATTATTGACATTTAAAAAGCAAGTAAAATATGACAAAGTTCCCCATCGAAACTCACTATATATCTGACAATGGTGTATCATACAAATTATGGTAACATAATATAATTATATACTTTATATGCTTTACCAAATCTATCCAATATGTACAAAACTATAATTCTCTAAAATGATAATCCCTAATTTTAAATATAATTCCCAATGTCCACAACATTTACATATCCCAACCCAGATTACGTGTCCTATTTTCACTTCTCTGATCAATGGTGTGATAGTACCTACCGCCATTCTCACAGTGAGAACCAGTACTTAGTTCAGTGCTACATGCATGTTTTACAATTTCCTGGTCGTCTTCCTCATCCTCAGACCAAAATTCAATGTCATTAGTTTTAATCCCATGGCAGTAGTTATGGTTAGCGTCCTCCGATACCTCGATAATGACCAGGTCGGATTCGTCACACATAGTTCATGTTTGTGTTTGCCGTAAAGCAGGCTACGAGTGGTCTATAGCTCCCTACATCTAGGCAGACGTTGAAATTTCCACATCAGTGGTTAGCTAAACAGGAGTACTGCATGCGTGTGTACTTCTATAAAAAGTAATCAATATCTGTGCTTGTTTGGTTCCACAATAGGATATAGCTGCAGGCCACATGGTTCATCAGTTGACAACCATTGGCTGAAAGCCGTCAAACTAGTCCACTATACTACGAGGGGTGACTGCATGCAATGGATGAGTACCTCAGAATCACAGTCACGATTACACTTACTAAACAGGTGATGTGACCACTAAGTGCTTGAAATCACGTAGCAACAGCTTTTCAATTACTCAGACATACCATCACAATCTTGACACGGTGGAACTTGAATGCTTTTAGCTTTCACTTTTCTGTTCTGCTGACCTGAGTAAATAAAAACTCTACTGGGGTATGTTTAATCTGAGGTAACAATTCTAGGGCTATAAAGCAGCCGATTCTATTGTCCATCCTTTTGTCACTAGACTACCTGTTGACGACAGTAAAACCATCCACAGACAAAATACACAGGATTTTACTTTCAAAAGCAACAAGAACCCTGGCTTAAATATAGATCTGTTTAACTTGTTCATGACCATTCAAGGCCACATCAAACTTCTGTTTCTGGAAACCTCCATGCAAAGACTTTGACATTTACACTCACTCCAAGGATGGGAACACCATGGTCAAGTTCAAGACCATGGAAAGAATGAAATGCACATCCTTATAGTCACAGATATGCAAGACAGGAAACCTGACATGACAATACGAGGACTGGGAGATTTCTCTCCATTGATTTTACTTTGTTGTTTACACAATGTCTTGAACCGATTAACTTCTGATCTCCCTGTGTCACAATAGCAATGAAGGCTCTAAACCTTAAGACTTTTATCCCCTCACACAAATTTCTATGAACGAAGGGCTAATGTAATAAATAGGCTAGGATTATGACAATTAAAATCTATATCATTTTTCTTTCGTAGAAAAAGATATAACTTTGAAAATAGGACGACTACATAACATCTTATTGACCCACTGCAAAGCTAGGCTGATTCTTTTGTTGTTCCATTTATAGCTTTTTTAATTGTCAGATAAATCGTCATGGTGACATCAATTGGTGTCTAAAGTGGCCATCTATACAATACTTACGCGATGTTCCCACTTATAAGAGTCTGAGTAGGGTAGAGTAGTGTCAGACTATGTTTACTTGAAAAAAACCGTATTCACATTTGTAAAAGTTGGAACAGTGGAGGACCGTGTTTACTGAAGGTGTGTTCACACTTACAAAAGTTGAACAAGTGTAGAGCAATGTAAGACCATGTTTACTGAAGATATGTTCACACTTGTTCATGTTGTATCAGCATAGAACCCAATCTGATTAAAATCTGATGTGGTGAAAGCGGCTAGATGTCTTTATTTACCTCTATTTCCATCATTTTGTGTTGTTTCTTTTGTACTGGGTGATCATCGCCTTCCCACATCTGACCCTGTGTAATAGAAAATCTCGTCTGAATCTAAATCATCTTGAAAGATTTCTTCAACCAATCAGCACGCTTTTTTCAAAATTGTTCAGAGAGATGGCACCACCACCGTCATGTCATGTCGTCAACACAATCCTTCGTGTGTACATTTGATTGTTTGTTTTTTTCAATTTCTCAAGTGTGTGCTGCTGCCAACATAACGCCCATCCTGATTGGCTACCCAAAAGTGCAAGATTCAAACGACATTTTCTATTACACCGGGTCAGATGTCGGAAGAAGGCGATCACCCGGAACAAAACAAACAACACAAAACAATGGAAATACAGGTAAATAAAGACATCTAGCCACTTTCACCACATCTAAAATCAGATTGCATAGAACCATTGTCTAACAAGGTATGTTCACATTAATACACCTAGGAGCACTATAGAACCATGTTTACTGAAGACGTGTTCACACTTAAAAATGTCACAGCTGAGAGCACAGCAGTGTCAGGCCATGTTTATTGAACATAGATAAGTTCACACTTACAAAAGTTACAGCAGCATAGGGCAACCCTTTAAAATAGTCATTAATTGGACACTATAAGGTAGTTCTCTAATACAGCAACACTAACACTGACTGTCATTTTATCAACAAATATTACAAGTGGGCAGTTGCAAATACGAGGAAAAAATTTTTGAAAAAAAAATTTTTGAAAAAGAGGAATAAATGTACTTAACAACTATTTGGATTGAATTGAAATATAAAAGAAGAGTTCCGTTGATAAACTCATTTATATATTCATAAATGTCATTATTTTTGACAAATGGTGTATAAATACAGGTAGAAACCATAGTAGCTAATCACACAGGAAAATGTACTTAAAAACTGCACTTGAATGGATTTCCATGGTATGTGAAAAATGTACTGATTGCACAATGTAAAGATTCATTTCATCATGTTCATGGGAAACTATTAAAATACCAACAAATTCAGTTTTCTTAGAAATCCATATCCTAAACTGGTACAATAAGTACACAGAGGATTTGAAAGTACAGACTTCCTTCATCTCTTGGCAAACTGTATTAGGCAAACTGTTACAATATACACAGAGGATTTGAAAGTACAGACTTCCTTCATCTCTTGACAAACTGTTACAAAAAATGAACAAAAGCTCATTCACATTCATCCCATATAGCTTCCTGTGATTTTTACAATGATTTATCAGTAAATTATGACATTGGACAAAATATGCACTTGAAGTAAAATCCTTAACAAAATTGTTTACATGTCCTTAATTTTAAATTTTACTTCGACTATGCCAACATACAATGTGCCCAACTGTAGTATAATAGCCTGGAATGAACTTTGCCTCAAATCTATCTACCATTGGTTCAACCTACAAATATATTTTCAAAGAAGAACTACAGAGGGCGCTCTTGCCCTTGCATCAATGATGTTCAAGGAATCCAGATCTGCTCCATTGTTACTAATACATGAACTGTACAGCTTACAATAGCATACAGCAGTGAATGTGAAAATTAGGTAAATACGCTGATCTTCACTAGGTATACAATTTATACAATTTGTACCTAAGGCCAGTGGCCAAAGTACTGAATAAATCATATATATGTATACATGTATATCATTTATACAAGGCTTCAACACTACAAAATTATGCTTTTTACATGGGAAATATCAATTTTACTATATTTCCATAGATGCTAAACATTGATAAAAAAATGAATATTCCTCACAAGGGATAGCCTGATTTCACATACTGTATATCAAATTGTCAGGCAAAGTTAGAGAATATTGCCATGGTGTCACAATCTCAAGCTTACATTTCAAACAGGTAGGCTTGAGGTAGTAAGACCATTACAAGTGTCTGGGCTAGGTAAGTAGACCAGCTCTGATGATTCACAGGACTTCAACATTCAAAGAATTTGTAGTAACACTTTAGTCAAAAGATAAGGATTCAAATATAACTTAGAACTGTTCTCACTCACCTCCATCTGGTTGAAATATATTCTTCAACTTGACCAGAGCATCAGAGAAATTCCTGACTTCTTGAGTGAGCTGGATTATATCTTCTTGGTCCATAATGGCAGCATCCACACAGTCAGAACTCAAACTACTTAGTGAGTTGCTCTTGTTACTAGTCCTACTTCCAGTTGATCTACTGATCTGTCTTCGTATGCCAAAGGTACGTGCGATCGGACTTGAGTCCGGTGTTACGCCTGCAGATCGGCTTCGGAGATCGTTTGTTGATGAATCAGCAAAAGGTTCCTAAAAAAGACAACAAAATAATTCTATAAATATCAAATTCATTAAACAGTTTCTCAAACAAGAAATATTGATTTTGTTGAATTATATTTTCATTATTCATATTACATATTTGCAGAATTATTCTTAAAACAATGCAAAATATTTGCTTTTTAATATATTAAGCATCATCTTTCCTCTAAATAATCTCAATGCACTGAAAATATTGTTACGATAGAGAATTATATATTTGCACATTTAGGTAGTTAACATTTCTAGTATTCAAAATTTCAAGAATTATTTCAACAACTGCTTTTATACTAAAAGAAACAGCAAGTCCAATCAAAAATAAGTCAGAATAGTGGCTACTGCTAGACATATCATATTCCGGGATCTACATTCTTGCAAGCCAGGGGTAAAATAATATTCTCGGTCGGACACACCTTTCTAAGTGCTCTATAAAGAGGTCTGTGATTTTAGACACAGGGATCTACCATATTTACTCATGCATACTTCCACTGTTTTCAAAAAGTTGATTTTTATTTCAACTCAAACCCACTGGAATGTGACATAACTATTTTTCAATGTTTATCAATGTGTATCACTAATTGCCACTACAATAATCTTTGTTGTCTATATTGCTAATATTTCCAAACTACTAAAAATGAACGGAAGATTCTCTAAATATTTGGTGCACCATGGTGACTCATGCTGATGAAATTTGCACAATGTAACATGATGAAATGTGTAATGTAATATGTGATGTGATGTGATGTGATATGATATGAACGATGTTGCATATATTAAATTTTGTCTTCTAGTATCTGTGCAATGATAAATTATATTCATACAAGCTTACTGTTCAAAAGTAAGGACATTTCAAGTACAAAATATTCATGATGTTTTTCTCTTTTATTGGCATTTATATATTCCTTATAAAATTGTCCAATTTCTGTCGGTGGTTTTTTGTCAATATCCATCTTCGTTTTTTATAAATGAATTTTTAAAACTGTAAATTTCGATAAAAAAATGAGTGCTACTTTGGAGACACCTTTTTATCGAACTATATGTGCTACGTCGAAAAACATAGCTTGGTAAAATGGACGCATGATATATAAGAGGTGAATCAGTCATGGCCATATCTTGACACTGATACTGAGAGGTTATCACAGCCAGTACAACTATCTATTAAATATACTGCTTGCTTTTAAATCTATTCCTATCTATACTCGCTATCCATACACATTATGTGATAAAAAACATTCTACTGCCACAGTGGTTGTGACACGGGAAAGATGGTTTTCCTACATATTCTTAGAACCTTCATGCCACACAAACATTTTTGGGATGCATAAAATACACCAAGTGATCATCAAAAGTTGGGGAGGGGAATAATGTGAAATCAGTCAACCAGCTCTACACTGTATAGTTTAGAGCTATCCTTCATATCAAAGACCTCTCTTTACAGAGTTAGAGATTCATACCACGTTGGCATCAAGACTACCCATAGAAAAGTTTGTATCAGTCGATCAGAAACTTGTTTATTCATCAGTCATGATCAGGGAATCACAAAAAACAATCATGATATCTGAATAAACATCTTGACTACTGCTTAGAAACACTACATTGCTTATCTTCTTTTTTTTTTGTAAATTTGTTATCGGCAGTGTGTCTGTGGCATACAAGTTCAAGGACCTAAACTTTTGTTGTTAGTGTGCCCAGATTGCCCTGTTCACTATCTACAGGTTGGCAAATTATTTGGGCAAACAGCATTGTTAAGCCTGATGTGATAGCCAGGCGACATCTCTTGGCTAAAATGTGGTAGTGCTGTTTAACAAACAGCATTGTTAAGCCTGATAGCCAGATGACATCTCTTGGTTTAAAATGTCGGAGCACTGTCTAACTTTTAAAACTGAACCTCGACATCAAATATTTCACAAATTTTTAAAATCAATAAATGTATATATTTAATTGAATAACAGCTAATAATATAAGGATAGACTAACACACTAATGGTATATCTCAACAAAATCTGTCCTTTATCAAAATACTTTAGTTGTGAAGTTGTGAGTCACTTACTTGTGAACAACAGCATATGGATTGATAACATTTATAAAATTAATACAAATATTCAATTAATAATAATATCATTATATAATACACAATCATTAAATATACATATGATACATGTTTGGATAATAGTATGGGAAAATGTCTGAAATGTAACGTGTGGGAGGGAATACCCTCCTCATTGAAATTACTATTGAAATTACTGGCAAAGGTGCGTCACACAAACAGATACCTTTTAGAACAATGTGATTGATGTAAAGGCAGTCAAACTTTGTTTTGAAAATCTTGAATATTTATTCTCACTTGTGGCAATATCCTTCGCTAGCTTTACTTGTTCCAGTAGAGTACTAAAGATACAGACATTCGTGTCACGCTGAACAACACAACGTATCTCACAGTGTAGTAGAGTATGACGGGCACCAAACTTCAATCAATGAGTGGTATCAGTCACTCAGTACAAGTATCAGGGTGTGGCATGTTGATATATATATACGTGACTGATTCATATGTGTCTCTCAGTTATTTCAGACTTTACATAATCAGAATGACTAAATCATATATACTGTTTCAAGGGATGTATATGCAAAAGCTAGTACATGTACATGTAACTTTAGCCTGGAATCCATGTGGATTGGGATTTTGTGATAGGAACGCAAAATCTAAAATCAAAACCCGCATGGATTCCAGACTAATGTAACTTCTGCATTCATGACAAATTATTACATTTTTTATAAGGATCATATGTTGTGTTCTTCAAACAAATAAATATTATAGTATTCCTATTTTTTTAATCCAACAATAAGAATGTCACTCCTGGTAGTTATAAAAGAGAACTATTTTATATTTACTTATAAAATGTCTCAGACAACCATCAAAACACAAAACTGACTAATGTAATGAACTTAGGTCACAATATGGCATACTACATTAAACTTTAAGGTAAACATTTACCATCCGCTGATAATTCATTGAGTGTTTTGAATTGTGCATAGATGGTTAGATAACACACAACAAAACTTTATCTAAGGAAATCTTAGCATGAATGTGTTTACAAGCTGTGTATGCCTTGATGATATCAGCTGTGATACAGATAGGTACAAGATACAGATACAGATGGAATGTTGTTGTTCAACATTTTTAATGTTTTTTTGTTAAACTTGTAATATCTAATAATTTGGAATGTTTGTAGTAATATGTAACAACCTGGAATGTTAAATGCAGTACATGTATAACAATTTCAAGAGTCTATTAGGATACATAACAAGTACTTGTAAGATTCATGACCATGTTAAACTTATGAATAAACAGGTAATTTGACAGTACCACTTATCAAAAAACTCACATACATGTAATATGATGTAATACATGTAGTTTAGAATTATATCTCCTATGGCAACACCACAGTTTAAAATGTAACTATCAGATGTGAGAATAAGTAAAATCTTAGTAATAATTTTTTTAATTTTTTTTTTGTAACTTATGTAAGTACAGATATTTTAAACATCTAATATCGTGTACTAAATAACAGAACAAGGTGGATTCAACACTTACTAGATTATTGGACGAACAGCAATTTGAGAATCTTCCAAAAAATTACAATAATTTAAATTACACTTCACAAAATAAATTTACTCTTGAAAAAAGATAAAAAGTTAAAACTAACAATAATCACTTGTACTCTTAACTTTTCAGTTTCTCGTATGACACATTATTCATTATGAAACATTTTCGGCACATTTTCTCAAACTTTTATCGATCTTCTTTTCATATTTCAGAATCTGTTAATTTCAAATTTTGCTGTACTTCATTATTTTTCAAAAAATTTTCAATTCAAAATGTTTGCAGAATTTCTAATGAAATGACGGGCTCTAATCAATTATTTTCTTCCAATAATTATCTTCATATACAAAATTACAGTGTTTATGAAAACATGACTAATCTAAATTTTTAAAAACTAGAAATAATCCTATTAAATTTGACCCCCTGGGCTTTTATAATCTCCTTAAATTAGAAGTGACAATTATCAGCAAGTTGGATCAAAGCTATCATGGACTGATAATGACTTGACCTATACCCTGTGGAGTGAGGCAAAGTGACTCAGGTAGTCACACACCCTACTTTATATAACATACATTATATCATAAATTAAAATTGTCAAATTTAGTAAATTTGATGGTATTTTATACTGATGATTAATTAATTCAATACTGATGACGACATAAAGACGCACATGTCTGGGTCAAGTGTGACTGACTTCCCTGTAAACCGCCAACTTCCCGAACTTCCCTGTACTACGTGAGAGTTTCAGCAACAGTGCAGTGGTGGAGGGGGTGTCAAAGTGATAGATGGTTTAGTTTTCACAATAAAATACTTAGTGTTAACTTTGCTACAACAATCTACCTTACATGGTAAGTAATCTGAGAGAATCAGACAGCCACAATATCCACAATATGCCTTTCAACCACAAACTATCCTGTTCTACATCAAGGGTGAAGGTTTAGGAGACAATGGCAGAGGAGTGTCCAAGTGATGGATGGTTTAGTCTTCATAATTTGCTACAACTAGGAGTAATCTGAGAGAGAATCAGACAGCCACAACATGCCATTCAACCACAAACTATTCTGTACTATATGAAGGGTGAAGGTTTTGGAGACAGTGGTTGAGGAGTGTATGGCCACATAATGGATGGTATACTTAGTCATAATAAAGTACTTTGCTACAACTATCTACTTTTTAGTAACCTGAGACAGAATTCCGACAGCAGTAATACTGGTATTTCTTCTTTTGCTGTTATTTTAGCCTTAGGTTTTTGTGATTCCAACAAAACACAAGATTAAACACAATGTAGGGAATTTAATTAAAACTAACAATGAAATGACCTTGATTTTGATTGAAATAGTCCATGGATTTCTTGTTACAGTAGGACCTGACTGTCTCATTGATCAAGTTTAAAATGTAACAACTTACAAAGTCAAGGTCAACATTTCATTATCCTAGTAACCGTATCCTAGTAACAGATGAGAGTTTACAGAGGTCATATATTCCAATAAAAGTTAATAAAAAAACTCATGTAGACAGTATCTGAACCACTGATTAAGGTCAAGTTTAATGGGGATAACAGTATGTACAAAGTCAAAGTTACTACTAGTACTATCCTAGTAACTAGTAATACACCTAGGTTTTACAGAGGTCATGGTAATGTTCCCATAAACATTTCAACAATAATTTCAATAATGACTGATATATTATTCATGTGAATATCTCTTGGGGTTATAAAATACAGGTGTGGAGTGTATGGCACTTGATATATAGAAAATGCAGTATTGTTTCATTCATAGCTCTTAGGCCCATTCTTTGCAGTGGATTTCACTTTGGGTGAAATTTGTCACTTAAAAAAGTTATTCATTCCTAGATGACTATGATGGGGCCGTAGTTTTGGACCTTTTCTGGGCGATGAATTTCATCACAGGTTCCCTCATCTGTATCCACACAGAGAGAAATTCATCACATGGAATTGGTCCTAATTAGCTACTGCATTCATAGATGACCATGATCATAACAAAGTAAATCTAACTCAAGTGCGTACAAGGATACTGCTAAGTAATACTAAATCCAATGAAACAGATCCAATGGGTCAATGTCTCTTTACTGATCTACCAAGACTCGAGGCAATATCCAGGGTCTAAAGTACAGACACATGGATGGATTTACAGGGTCAAGAACCAACTTAATCCTTAGCATGGAAGGCACCCCATGAGAAGCCTCTAAGTGGTTATCAGTGGTTGGTACTTGCAAGTGATGTGCCAAAACCAAAGGCAATGTCCTGAGTCTGAGATACAGGGATACAGATTTAAAGGGTCAAGAACAAACTTAGCTGTGAAGGCACTTCATGACAAGTGGCCACCTCACAGACACTAACTTACATTGAATTATGTCTCTCTACTCTCAGCTACATGTGTATCAAAACTGTACCCAAGGCGATATTCCGGGTCTATGGTACAGGCATACAGATTTAAAGGGTCAAGAATCTCAGCTGGGAAGGCACTCCATGACAAGTGGCCACCTCAAAGGTACTTATTATACACATCGTACAATCCTATTGTTTATCATGGAAGCCAAGTTGGTATATTCATTGAAAGTAAAATATGCCCCGTAGTCAGTTGGGATGGGTTCTTGGCTGTATAACAACATGTACATACTGTACTTGAAATTCCTACATCTATACACTATAGCTTTCACGTTGTTGCAGCGTTTGTCATCCTATAGTATACAATAGTTCATTTTCCAAACAATAACATTGGCATGTATTTTCTTTTACTCACGCTGTCCCTCCCAACTTTTTTAATCCACTCTAGTCATTTTTCATGATCACACACAAAAAAACCCTCCCCTGGTTAAAATTGTGGTATGAAGTTACCGGACCATTTGAAACCAACTTCCTGGGATGGTCTCTTTGTTTATAACTGATCACTGGAACATGTCAAAACAATAGATTTGTATGCCACCTGTCCAGTGACACCACACTATGATGGAGTGACTCAATTCAGAGGAGAGAAGTAGAAACTTGTCTGGCTGAGTGATTCCCTATAGCAAGGTTACACACAACAATACCAAGCTCTACATTCATTCTCCCTGCATGCTTTTAAGACTACAAAGAACTTTGTGAGGTATGTTTGGTTTAGTTTATACAGTACTACAGTATTTGGGAAAGGGTTACAGAGGTTCGATATTTAAAACTTCATCCTTGGAACATTTAACATACATTTGTAGATGCAGTTGCCCGGAGACTTGACTCTTTAGGTTTGACAAAACTGTTAGGCCTATAGCAGAAAAGGCAATCTCTGGTAGTGAATACAGCAAGTCTCTGGGTTACACATAGGTTTAGTTAGAGACAGCATTGGCATCCAGGCCAACATACACCAAAAATACACAGCTAATTAACTTGTGGTAAAAAATTGGTTTGATATGGAAGTATTTCATCTCTTCATAATCAACTTACAAAATATTCAAATTATTCCTTTTTTCAAATCACATTGACTTTAAGTTTTCTGTTGAAAAAATAAATCATTTGACTGATACAAATTTCAGAAGACATTCTTTAAAACATTTTTATCAATGAAATTCCTGAACTACCATAGAGATATACACTATAGAATGTAAATGAAAAGTGGTCATGGTCATACCTCCCTTGGACACATACATTGTGAAGACCACTGGGGATTCACAATATTTCTAATTTTGATTACTTGCAGGAAAGCCATCAAAATCAAATAGCAAAGTTTCCTTAGAAAAGAAAATTCCTTTTTCGTGCCTAATTTTCCCTACTACAATGTGATGTTTATATACCCATAAGTTGACTCTCCAAACTTCTACTACGTAACAAACAGCTGAGCAGGAACGCATACAATATCACCAATGCTACAGACAAAGTTTATCATTAAATGTCTACCAACCTTTGTTAAATCGAAACTTGCCAGCGAAGATTGTGGCCGCTTTTTGCTCTTACGAGACTTGTTGAATCCCATGGTGAGTTTTTGCTATGCGGTGGTATCAATACAGGATAAGTTTGCTACACACACTATCACTCCCTGACCTAGTCTACATGTACTACAGACCTTTGGAGTTCATGAGTTTACCTATGTCTTATATACCACCTACCATACTTAGTACAAGGGGTATTTCCTGTACGGCACAAACCACTGACGTCAGAGGTAAGAGTAGCATAGAGTCCAAAGTATAAATCTATTACTCATACGAGTGCTCCTCCCTATAACATGCTGCAACACATCATCGCAATTTTGGTTTTCTGATATCATTCAAATTTTCTCACTACTTTTATGACATTATATAACTTTTTAAAATATACTTTTGCTTAAGTACTTCAGTTTCCAAGCTAAGTGAATCAAACATCAACATTTTCACAGACCCTCCCTCTTTCATAATGGTAGTGAACATATGGCCTAGTGACACATTAACAGTCATGTGGTTAAGGTCCAAGAACCTACGTTGACAAAGTCATGCTAGTGACGTCAAAGCACCAGATCAGCTGAACCTGACAGTGTGCTAGTAAACCACAAAACAAGCAAGGAATGATACACATGGTTGACTACATACCACTGTTACTCACTAATTACAACACCTCTATTGTTCCACAGAAAACACAACTATTGGATTTAATAGCCACAGAACAACATCAAAGAGTTAATAACCTGCAACTTCTAAGAACCTGCTATTGTTTTGTATTACAAGATTACCCCCTACAGACAGGAAGATGTCCATTTCAATGTCATTATCACTGTGGGTTTATTGATCACACTGTGGTGTAGAACACAGGTGAACTTTCACCAACAGTTAGATCAGTAGGTCAGAATACGACTGATCCAGTTTTTCTAATGCATTGTTGACATACATTCCACATCAGAAAACATTCCAACTACGACAAAACAAACAATCTCTTACGCAAAGACCTTGAAGAACACCACCAAGTGGAACCAGACCAAACTGAATTTGACAACAACATTGTTAAAATTACAAGATAATGGATATACAAGAGGTCTACATACAACAATCTGATAAATACTACAGAATTTCTTGACAGCAATAAGTATTTTGTTTTGATGCTTCTTTATCAGGGTAACCCTTTTTAATTTTATCTTTCTCACCATTACGCCTTTAAAATGATGGATTAGTCAATCAGTTGAAAAATTACATGTCATTGTGTCTGCATTAAAATGTTGGTGATACTTTCAATTCTTAATCATACTTTTAATAGTCCTGATGCCTTAAAAGTGACTTTTACTAAAGTCATCTTTTCAAAGAATGTTATAATTTCCAAAAAGATATATGCTTGAATGATGTCATCAAAATTCCATCAATATTTTATTTCTGTTCCTTTCTGGATCTGGTCAAAGAGGGTGGTGTTTTTTTTTTTAATCTTTAAGTGTCAGACTCAATACATATTGCATTGGTCACGTTATGAGAAACACACAAATACACAAGGCCTCATTTAGTGTTGGCAACATTAGAAACTTATTTTCATGCATGGTGGCACAAACAAGTTTGTTATTTCCCAGCATGCAATATATCATTTGGTATTAAATCATTCATGCATTATAAGTCAGATAACATTCAGTAAGACTTGGCTCACTGGGTTGCATAGTCTGTATGATTCGATGTGCCATGCTGCCATATCAGCTAGCACTATGGTTAGGGCTCAACAACACAACATACAATGTATGTAAAGTCTAACTGCAATACAGTCTGTAAGATAAAACGTATCATGCCACCCTATCAGCCAGCATTTACAGCGACTTGTTTGGGCTGAACGACACAACATATCCTAAAGTCTAACTGCAATACAGTCTGTAAGATAAAACGTATCATGCCATCCTATCAGCCAGCATTTACAGCGACTTGTTTGGGCTGAATGGCAAAACATATCTTAAAGTGTAACTGCGAATGTAGTTTGTCAGATAAAATGTATCATGCCACCCTGTCAGCCAGCACTAAGGGAAGACTGAACGATGAGACTATGTATCTTACACCATGGATTGCTGAGACTAAACCATGTTTACATGTACATATGGGTACACCCCCCCCCCCCTCTCCAAGTACATGCCACTATCACCATGCAATCTATTGACTTTGCTACACAATGTCACATCAATAGTAATAAGTCAACTTTGCTGGTTTTAAATACTTTATAATGAACTCTTTAATCATAAATTATATAAATACCAGCAAACCTTGAACATTCCATAAGATGTAGAAAGATCAATTCTGAACTAAACCATAATAAAGTCAAAAGAATGTATTTTATATTGTTTTCAATAATGGATTGTCAAGTGTGATAGATCATAAAAAGAACTTTGATAAATGTAAAATCATATACAAGGTCTTATTTCTAAAGCTTTATTTCACATCAATATTATCTAAATATATGTGTATGTAGATTGGCATACAAATGTGTTCTGGCATGTCCTATATGAGAGCCTAGCCTAGCTGTTTGACCCTTGGGCAATTCTACACAGGTCGCGTAGCACTGAAAGCACTGTTGAAGACTTGTCAGACAGAGGTTGTATCATTCTATGGTTTTTGTTCCTCGTGCAGACCTGAGGTCTTACTACAACTTTGGAAACCTCTTAATATAACTGTATGTATACAGCATCTCTGAACTTTATTTTGCACAGGAAACTCTATAAATGGTTGAATGGTTGAATGAATGAATAAATGAATGAATGAATGAATGAATGAATGAATGAATGAATGAATGAATGAATGAATGAATGAATGAATGAATGAATGAATGAATGAACAAACAAACGAATGAATGAAACTAACAAATGAACGAACCAATAGCTGTCTGTCTGTCTGACTGACTGAATGACACTCATTGATTGATTGATTGATTGATTGATTGATTGATTGATTGATTGATTGATTGATTGATTGATTGATTGAACATGTTGAATATAGCTGTTCAAGGTATCTGAAGTTATTTTACATGTAGAGAGTATAATGATAGGCCACTCTGTCATAGCACTTTTATACAGTTTCAAAGATATACCGAGTGCTACACTTTCTGTATCACATCTGTGCGTCACAAATGTAATTTGTTTTATCTTTACTTTAACTGCACAGAACATGATAAAAGTAAACTTTGTAAGAACTGCAAGACCCATTTCATACCATGTTGTGCCTCACCAAGTTCTGGTTTCAAGGATCTCTCATGTATACAACTTGAAACTTTAGTTTACTGTGAATATGATGAGTATAAAGAATTGACACACCAGGGGTAGACAAACACATGACCTATATGCACAAATACATGTATGTATGTGTGTAATGTGAAATTAGTAACTCATTTACTATTTCCAAGGTTGATCACAGTGTTTTTATCAATACAGTCAAGTTTATTCTATACCAGTACAAATCAGTTTATAGACACACAGCCTACCCACAGTATACTCATGTGAATTCATGTCAATGTTTATACTAGGACTATCAACTGGAGTGGCTGTTAAAAAAAAACAATATGGTAATTGGTATACATATATAATACCATACCATATATACCCAAAATACTGGCAATAACTCAAACTATCATGATCTGTTTCTGAGTGCAAGGCAGGGATGATCTGTGACTTATTTTATCTTATAGGCCATTTTATCATATTTTTTTTTATGTACAGTTCCTCTTTGGGGCAGTATTACAGACCTTTACAGTAGGCAAAGATGTACCCGAGTTCCCTGGATGTTTTACTGGGCTCCCACAGTAGAACACTGTACCTGACAAGTTTCAACCCTGAAGAAGACATCGTCAGCTGAACCTCGGAAACCAATAAACTTTGTTTTAAAGCTAGGCAACAAGACTGTCCCATGCATAGCAGAGAAGAGTCAACTTGTATGAGCAATTTACACAGCATATTATAGTTACCTCAATGAAATATTTCTAGAAATTAGAACAAATCTAAATATCTTTTTAGTAATTTTATGAAAAACAAACACTTTTTATACAAAGCTTGAAGGTTTCTGGTATGAAATTAACTGTGCTATTAAATATAGAAAACATAAATACCTTTGTATTGAAATTTCCGAACAGAAAAAGTAGCAGGTCAGGAAGGGAATATAACCACAAACGTTGGAGAGACATCTATGATCAGACCTATCCACTTTTAACTTGTCACTGTTGTCTGTGTCATCAGTTTAGTTTCATGTGGTTACAAAATATGAATTAAACACTGTAGGTGATTTCAAAGCGCCAACAAAACTCATTGTTGAAGGGACACGTTCACTGACACGATGGGTGATTTCCAATACACAACAATATCAATACTTGAGTTTGTGATACATGTTCATTGACACTATGGCATGATTTACCAACAGAAAACAATACTCTGTCTCATTGTTCAAGATATAATCTGGTATCAAGATCACATTGTATTGTGGTCATTCATGATTATAGCTAATTAAAACAATCCCTAGAGAATACATTGTTTATGGTTCTAAGAATCAATAGGATAGTAAAATAATAGTTACTGTAGAATGATAGATTGGAAACGAAAGTGACAGAATGATCAAGGTCTGTAGTAGACGGAGCCCATCGAAACGTCACGTTCGTTTCCAATATACCTTTCCAAAGTACTACATTTCACTGTCCTAAAATAATCCCTGTTGGTTTAGTACTGGTTTCAGTTTCATTTCAAAATTCTGTGCAAAGATCAGTCACATTACTTTTAAGAAATTCTGACATATGGATTGTTGTGTTATCATCAATGATAAAGCACATTTTTTTTTTTAAGTTTTCAGTTGTCAAGTTGGATTAAATTTTCAGCCACTTTACAATTCAAAATATAACTCATATTTTAGTGGATTAAAAGTTGATATCAATCAATATCACTTCATAAAAAAATTCTTGAACTGGTGTGTCACTGTCAAGAATTGAAAATTCCTAAACAAAGTAATCAACGCGAGGTCATACACACTGAGGTAAGACTGATGAATAAATGATTATTAATACATTTTTCATATCAAGAGCCTGACCCCCAAGACTTTACTCTTTATTTTGTTTACCTTTCTTGAGAAATAATATTTCATTTTTTGGGAGGTGACCAGATCAGTTTATAACCGAGTTTCCTCAAAATATTTGTCTGATTTTATCAACATGAAAAAAAAAATTTGAATAAGAATTCTGCATATTACATGTAGATCAAGTCACTGCATGAGACATGTCTGTCATGGTATACACTAATTTGCATATGACAAATTTGCATACTATGGATACAATGTTTCATACAGACAGTGATATCGAAGTGGAATATTGTATTAAAAGATGGTAATGTATAATATCTGATTACAGGAATCGTAAAGCCAAGGATAAAATTTCGCAATTTTACATCAAAGAAAAACTTGGGTACAATTTGAGGACAAAAATATTCACTATTGAATTTGATGTTATTTTATCTAAGCACTCAACTTTAGTGTCCAAATTCTATACATGGGAAAAACAACTTTCCCTGACATCAAATTCACCGCCTGCTGTTTTCCAATAAAAACATTATAATTTGTCTAGGGCATTAGCCTAGGTCATGCTGTTCTGTCTCCAACAGTTCCTCCTTCCACTAACTATGTACAAATGTACAATCCATATTGGATAGGCAAAAAGGTAAAAGAACCTCTCTCCACTCTATGGCCATGCTGTAAATAGTAAAATACACTCAATTTTGTCTAAATACAAACATATACATAATACGTACGTACGTACGTACGTACGTACGCACATGCACACACATACACTCACAGCGTGCGCAAAATCCTAGTATTCCAAATTGATACAGCTGTTTTGAATAAACTGAATAATGAGAATTTGTTTTAGTAATGTCATTGATACCTACAACAGTTCTAACCTTTGAGATTTGTAAAACACAACAGCTGCAGAATTCAACACTAGTGTCAAAAAAAATTCACATTAAATCACTTTCAGGTAAAACTAAACTAAACTCTCAGCTGTTATCAACCTTTCAAATGCCAAAACTATAGCAGCAACTTTATCAGTTATTTCAAAGATAATATTATTAGTGATTATCCTACGACAGAAATAAGTCTGATTAAAAAAATAAACAAACAGTATAATTTAAGAATTATAATCAAGCCAAGTGCAGAGTTTAAGAGTACATTTTTATGTAATTTGTGGAATTGATTTGTTCTGAGCGTTATTATTTTCAAACAGAAAGGAACTGAAATCATTTCAGAGTTTACAGCTCCAACAAAACACAACAAATACTGAGTACCGACACCTACACCATTTAAAAAAGACATGAGTAAGAAACACTTGAAGTCCCACCCTAAATCAGATATTTTTCTATTTTTCTAAACATACAATGTAAAAACTTTAAAAGTAAGTCTGATTACTGGTTTTAAAATCACTGGAGATGATACTTTCTTGTCCTACATTGATAACAAGTAAATTAAATAAACAACTTAGTTAAAATCCACAAAGTATTTATAAAGATAGAGAGTATATTATTATTCTAACCTCATATGACCTTGAAGACAGAAAGTAAATTGTTCAAAACTTACCACACGTCTTTTCCAATATTTTGACACCGGTACGCACGAAGACATGACACTAAATTCCTAAATAATTATAACTATAGTATATTTTGGTTTCACATGCATTCCCACTTGACCTCCATATACCCGTAGTCCGTAGTGTAAAACATTTTTTGTAATAATGAGAAATATTTTGTACACATGTATGAGCGATGACATAAAGGTCATGAATATTCATATGATCTCATGAATATTCAAATTATGGCTATTCATGAGTGGATATTCTTTGAAATGAAAGGCACAAAAGGTGACTAACTTATTTAGTACTTATGTGATTTGTTTCATGACTAACACAGAATCTTAAGTTAAATCTTTTGGTGGGATACTACATACTTAGCACTGACTAACGTACATACAGTGAAAGTTGCTGTTTTATTTTAAATCCCTTTGTTTTTCAAAATATGATGCAAGGATATTTGACGTCCAAGTCATTCAGTTGTATGATTTATCGCTTAGATTGTGAGTACCAAGATAGGCCTGTATGGTATCAAAGTAGATTAACACATACCATATTTGGGGGTAAAGTACACCTCGAGGAGAGTTAATATAGTCATGCGTCAATTTGTCATGATTTCATTTCCTCACCTATAAAATACTACTGTAGCAACTAACAGAGAATTTTCAACATTTCAAATTAAAAAAAAAAAAAATCTTTATTTCTGAATAAAAATTCTACCATATATATGCACTGGTGAGTCTGGTGCCAGTACAAAGTTCAACAGAATGATATAGTGCACAAAGTGGCACAAGCTGAGTTAAGAAACTTATTTTACTCCGGTAAAAATACTTACAATAATACATAAAACCTTGATTAAACAATGCTGGTGTAATGTTGATGTAATTACTTCAATGGCACTAAAAAATCTTCTTTTGACATTTTTAGCACAGTTGATGGCATCCCATTTGGGGTTTCATCAACAATTGTATACTAGGTTATGCCATCAAATTATGCCTGATTACCACATTTCAGTTCAGTCGGTAGAAAGTTGCTTTAAGTCCACATTAGGATTAAAGTCAAAGTGTGAAAATCAGTTATCTGGCAGAAAAAATAGATAGAAAAAACTGGTCCAAAACAAAAGAATAATGAGTTATCTATATAATCTGTATGGCTCCACTGATAACAGTAATACGAGAACCTGGCATTGAAACCCTGGCCTTTAATCATGCTTCAGGAATTACCGGTACCTTTAAACTCAGCTTATGAGGTGACATCAAAGGATTTCTATGCTTTAACACTAATGATACCAGTAACTGTAGGTGGACAGCTACCAACCAGTGCATGACTTTGCAACACTACACTACTATTGTATTTCATGTACATCAATATACACACAAACATACCCAATGACAATAAAATTGTTCTACCTTACTTCCTGTACATACATAAGTCATTTCGTATCAGATACAAACACCTTTGATATATACAATTGATAATGATAACAAATTCCATTAAGTCTACACTGGTACCCACAGGCTCCACCATCATGACACAATTCATATCAAATATCATACTGATGCAATCGTATTCATCTCAGTAAAATGCCATGCATGCAAGAATCCTAGCCCACTAGCTATACATATACCCCAAGGCTCTTAATAAGCCATATTTCACAATATTCATACAAAAAAGATTACACGAACTGAACATCTTACGATAAAATCTGTGGTATTTACAAATTCCAAAAGTGCATTACGTGGACCACTATAATTCGTCAAGTATTTTCATTCGATAAGATTATGCATTCATTTTGAAAACTGCTGGGGGAAATTATACAAAGAAGTGAGTGGATTGGAAAGAGAGTAATATATCAGATGTATGGTCCACTCAGGCAAACTACCTGTGACATATCATCAACTCGGCTTGTCAAGTATTTTCATTCGATAAAATTATGCATTCATTTTGAAAACTGCTAGAGGAATTTTACAACAAAGTGAGTGGATTGGAAAGAGAGTAATATATTAGACGTATTGTCTACTCAGGCAAACTACCTGTAACATCATCAACTCAGCTCCAAGCTCCCTGTCAATGCATAACTCTCTCTAAAACATGCAGGGAAAACACAGGGCCTAACATCATCAACTTGGCTCCAAGCTCTTTGTCAATGCATAGCTCTCTCTCTAAAACATGCAGGGAAAACACAGGGCCTATA
This sequence comes from Glandiceps talaboti, assembly GCF_964340395.1. NCBI lineage: Eukaryota > Metazoa > Hemichordata > Enteropneusta > Spengelidae > Glandiceps > Glandiceps talaboti. Next base: position 21,438,397 of record NC_135554.1, read on the forward strand.
CAAGTAATAACAACCAAAACAATGAACTTTCTTTCATTACCAGAGCTATCACAGCTTTGAAGGTAGGGCTGGCATTTTGTCAAGGACGTTTCACATCCCCAACAAACCTATGAACAGTTTTGATAACCCGGTGCTTTTTTTAAACCACAAAATTCAAACTAACAATTCTACCTTACCTGGTATTGGAGGGTCAAGGCTAATGGTGCACAATATGGTCTTTGTGGAAGGATATTAAAAACTGACTTAGTAATTGTGTGATAAGGTACATAACTACATTCTTTGCATTACCTAGGTTCTTGGTCTGGATAGCATACACAAACATTTCATTAAAAGTTTGGCAAACATTTACACACGCTTTCTTTGTAAGACTCAAGTATATATATACATTTAACATGTATACATGTATAAATGCACTATGAGTCATTCATTTAAAACAATGAATGGTGCTCTGTTAGTTTTTGTAGACCACCTATCAAAAGACAGTTTAAAAGTTTTTTTCTATCCTTGAGTGCAGCAAGGATAGACTCAACCATGCTACAACAACATGTATCTTAGAACGGGCATCAGGGGAAAAATTTGCACTTCCCTGGAAATGGCACAGAAGTTTGAAATTCCTTGCAATGAGAAAGGAAGTTTATACTTCCATGGAATGGGCAAAGAAATTTGCAATTCCGTGGAATGGGTTACTGGCTGGCATAGTCTAGAATCCATTGGGGTTTTTTCAATAATCACAATAATTTGTACATAACAACTTCTAAAACTTGTCATGATCCGTGAAATTATAAGCTTATATAATGAACTGAAAAAAATGAAACGGTGATACTTTTACTGAGAATGAATATCTTTAGAAGCAAAAAAAGATCACATTCTTCTGAAGCCAAAAAATACAAACCTTCAACCTCAATATTGTTATTATAATACACAGCACACCATGTGTTTTTACCGTTTTTTACAGACAAAATGTGTTAATATTTGCACAAAAGTAAGCAAAGACAGTTTGACAAAGCCTATCAACCTGAGCAGGTGAAAATGTACTCATTAGTAAAATACGATAAAACCCTTGGTCAAGACACAAGAACTAATCAATACTTGCAAAATACTGCTTCACCATGCATAAAACATACAAATTAAAACTCTATATTCGTGGAATTGTAACTTGCCAATTCCTGAATATTTTGAAAGTGACCAGTCACCATCATGTACATAAAGTATTAACTACAAGTTATATTAGCTACCAGGAAGTCTGTGGTCTATGAAGTAGGATTGAATTCTTTTGTATTTCCAAAGTTTAATTAACAGATTCTTTGATGCAGAACAATACAAGTAATAAGCTTCACTTCACTTCATTTAAAAGTAGCTAGGTAAAACAGTTATTTTTGAGATGTAGTTGCCGAGGAATCACAGCCTTGACAATGACAATAGTATCCATTACAAATTAATTTCAACTTTAAAGATGAGTCGTCATCATAAAGTATAAATATTAAAATTAGTAGAAGTAGTAATTCCTCTATTCCTATTCACTGAGAAGGGAAAGTGTAATATAGTACATGACAATTAATTATTTCACTATGACCTTTGACCTTTTTTGTGCAACCTTTGCGGAACCACATCCTTTTCATTTTCAACATAACTTTTATTTTCTACAGAAAGTTAAGAAAGGAAACTTACAGAGAAGGGAAGGGAATATACAATGACTACATACATGGCAGTAAATTATTTCATCATGGCCTATGACCTTTGCTGTGCAGTAATTAGCTCCTGAAGCCCAATGATTCAATCCCAGGTTCTCAGATACCATCATTCTTTTGTTCAGGGTCAACATTTGCTACAGCTCTACTACTAAAAGACAACTGTTTTCAAACCTAAATTCTAACCCTTATTCAACTCGGCCTTGTACGTTATATATGTCCATTTCAAGACTATGATTTTTTAAACTGAGAAATTGGTCACTATGGCTCAATTTTAAAGTACATGCCAGGCATGTGTACTGGCCATTCTGTACATTGTCTTTTACAATCTATATATTACACATCATCTCTTCAAAAGAAATTCCATATTCTTCGTTTGTTTTCAACTACTGTCAGTTGATTTTGTTTGTTTTTTGTCATGTTTTTAGACCAGTAGCAAAAAGGGGAGAAATCTGGTGAAAGATTTGTTTGCACAAACTTCAACAAATCATTTGGACTAGGAGCCTAGTACACAACCATGTGCAAGATTTTCTCTTATTTGATTGCTAATAGAACAATTCAAGTTATACATATCTACTAACATGTACCAGTACATCCCAAATGTATTTCTGTGTGAACGCTTTTAACTTTACTCATACATGAAAATCTTTCAATTTTAAAAAAATGTTAAAGTCTTTAAATCCTTCACACACACACACACACACACACACACACACACACACACACACACACACACACACACACACACACACACACACACACACACACACACACACACACACACACACACACACACACACACACACACACACACACACACACACACACACACTGAGTATTTCATAGTCTAGTTCCTATACAGTATCATTACCATTTACACCTCCATTCATTCAGTCAGAAAACCACATTGGCATCCAATCCAGACTATGTATTTCATTACATCTTCATTTTTTCACCATGCAGTCTCAAAATCCACATATATTTCATTACATAATAGCTACACCTTTAGAAACCAAACTATAAACATAAACACACACTTTTCATATCAAACATAATATTAGTGACACTCACCTTTCTTCTCTGTCTCAGTTTCTTTTTTATTTGTGTCTCAAAACAGCTAAGAATCATTTTTATCAACTCTTTCCTTGCTAGTGTTGTCAGAAAATGAAACGTTTTTGGCATGTACTAATTATTTTATACTCACACATCCACACATAGCTTACTTATAATTCTGTATTTTACTTTTCTAAGAACTACCCTGATCATGGATAGCCTGCAGCTCTATATTTGGTACGATACTGCAGCCCACAGTACAATAACAATGTAACATAAACAATAAAGTCCAATTCTATGTTGTGACCGTACACCCCCACAGTCTACAGGTGGTCAGTGGTAGTGGGGATTTCTATGAACAAATGACAACTTCCTCTGAGCTGACATTGCATTGTTCAAGCAATGTGAATGCCACAAGTGTCTGACATAATGGTTTTTTAAATACCACATTACTCAGTACATTCATACACATCACGTTCAATGACAAAACTTTCATTGAAATCCACATGGTTTCGTTTTCCTAAAATAACCACAGTACACCAATACATGCACGATTTTGTGTCTGACTATACAACATGTGATTATACTCACCACCAGTCATTATAGCATTGATAGACTGACAATCTGTACTTATAGGAATGGGTTACAGAAGAACTTACAGCCAGGACATTTTGAGTCTACCATCTCTACCCTGAGCCTACATAACGCATTTACCAGTATCCTCAAAATTGTCTTTTCTCTTCAAAGTAATATCCATTTCCAGAAAAATACTCGCCTAAATATTCTTACCATAGGATTTGCTTATTTGAATACAATAAAGATACCATAACACAAATCAAAGTAGTAAACTTGATAGTATTGAGGAGACTAGTCCCTTTCTTCAAGCAGTTTTGAAAATCACTTTTTCCACTCAGAAAGAAATAACAGCTAGTTCAGTCAATAAACTCAACTACTGTACATTGTGCACTCATTGACAATGTCATTGACAATTATCCATGTACAGGATTGCAAATGCCACCTTTTTCATTGCATATTGTACAATGATTCCTAAGTAACAGTTTTAAAAAATCATATTTTTTCACTTTTTCCTTTCATAATGAAGCAACAACAGCTGCTAGTTCAGTCAACCACCCCATTTCTCATCTTAGGCACATACTGGAGGAGGGGAAGAGGGGAGGAGGGGAGAAGGCGCCTGGGAAGGGAGGTACACATTACAGTACATTGATACTTTTGTTGTTACGGTGTTACAAATGACAACTTTTCACTACATGTTTAGAATATCTCACAATTTCCCAGAACCAATGATGTCAGAGTTTACATTATGCTAATGACACAATTTCACACTCAATAATTTTCATCAAATGTAACAGATAGGACACAATACATGTAAGGCTGTACTTGGCATCAACAAACCATCATGTTGTCTATAGAGGGCGCTATACTACAGCTATATGTACTACTAGTACCATTTCTAAATGAACTATTCACAGAGAAGCTGACAGTGTCAGAACTTATCAACAAACAAGAACATAAATGGTATCAAAACTACTTTAAGTAATGATGAAAAGAAAAACATCTTAATCAAATCATTGTTTACATCAAATAACCAAGACATATTTTCTGTTAATTAGCAGTTTACCCACGGGTGATGCAAATTGCTCTTTACTGTCTACGATATAATGAGTAAGTTATTAGAACTATTGAAACAAAACATTTTTTTTAAATGTTCCAGTTGCAGCTAGTGCAGCTTTAAAGACAAAATATTGTAAGGACTGTGACTTGGCATTGACACAATGTGATTTCTGACCAGTATGCTGAATGTCAAAGTGATCACTTGGCATTGACACAATGTGATTTCTGACCAGTATGCTAAATGTCAAAGTGATCAAGTACTCTGACTTGGCATTGGCACAGACGTAATTTCTGACCAGTATGCTGAATGTCAAACTGGAACACAGATAAACAGACAGAGGGAGTAATTCTAACTCTCACAAAGCCCTACCATAACAGCTGGTTTTATCAATAGCAAACATCATTATATATCTCAAAGATAAATTAATAAACCCATACATGAATAATAACATTAGAAACTTGTATAATCAATAAATTCATAATCCTTACACAACTAACACTATTGTACATCTGAATACATGATTTAACAATAAAATACATGAATAATCACAAATTTGAATAGCTCCTATAAATTGATAAACCCATACATTAATAATAATTAGTGTATCTTTAAATAAATCAATAAATCAATAAACTCATAAATAACAATTCTGCGTACATCAAATAATTCAATAAATTCAGATTAGATTGACAGGTTAAGACTACACAGATTTGATATGAAAGAAAATAGTTTTTTCATGTTTGTATAACAAAGTTATGTTGAAAGTTTGGCTGTAGGTATGCATGTACATGGCTATATTTATTATATATTAGTGCCTAAAGCAGTGAATCATACTAAAACCTTTTATGAGTGTTATCATAGTAATGTGATAGTGATCAGTGAAACTCAAGTTTCTAAAACAATCCTCAGGTCTGAGGCTTAATAAAGACAAAGTTGAATAAGAAGATGAAAGCTGGATTACTTGAACAGATTCCCCATCCCCACTCCCCACCCCTCCCTCCAACCCCCTCCCCTTGTTTTCACAGAGTTCTCAAACCTTAGTCAAACACTGTACATGTCTACTAATACTATGTATTTGACCCTGATCCGTATTCTTAATCTACAAGGTATGTAAGCATGTCTAGTTCAATACTGAATCCACAAGAGTCTAAGTACTGGTATGTTTGGTTCAATACTTTGTATCCTGATGGTTAAGTCTGGAATTCTAGTTTAGTAAACATGTCACAAAAACCAAGAATTCTGAAATTCTGTCTATGCCAGGGTTATAACCTCTGTGTACTGGGAAAGGTTACTTGTGAAATCAATGCATGAAATAGCTATATTTTAGACACCTAGTAATGTTGTAAATCAGTGGTATATGTCACACATAAAACAAACATGACTTGCAAGTGATAGCTTTGTCTTCTGCAAACCACAAGTGATTTGAGTGAAAAAATAAAAAAAATCATGAAAATTGTATAAGTCTCGCGAGAAATATGGAAGCAGAAACTGACATCAACTTAAAAAGACAATATAAAACTGTTCTTCCAATCTGTAATGGCTGTACATTTCATGGGAAGAAACCAATAACACAGAGACCACATGGAAAACAACGGAAAACATAACTACCTGAACTAGACACTCATACATTGAAAAAAAAAATCTACCTACCCCACCTATTCTAAAATTGAGTGTAATCGGAATCACACAATTTTTTTCGGCCAAATATTTCCGTTGAGTGAAAGATTACCATAGTGATATAACAATATGTTTTTAGCATTCTCTTTATTCAAAAACACAGTATAATGGTTTCAGTAATGTACATATACGTAACATATTGTTACCATACTGTTTTCTTATAGTGAATCTCTATAGTGAGTCATGTCTTCATTGAATTCATACAAAGACCCATCTGAGCAGTAATTGCATTGTATATTGTATGTTTACATATCCATGTGGTATTTCATATTAAGATAATATGTATTACATCAGAAAGCTGTGACTTTCAACATATAAACAGATTTTTTTCAAATTTGATAAAAATCTGATAATTTTCTTACGTTACAAGTTCATTGAAATCTGATGCTCTCATATTTCAATCCGTTAAAAATTCCATCCATCCATCAAAAATTCAAAATTGCAACAAATTCACTCATGAACATCAACATTTTCAACAACTTTTTGAACTGGTCAATCTTTTCTAATTTGCAATATTAGGTTTTGTTCAGGGTGGTAAGTAGGTAAAATCTACCCGAGTTCCCCAGTCATTTTACCAGGTTCCCTACCAATGTTACTAATATTATTTAATGGCAAGTAGGTAAAATTCACCTGAGTTTCCCTGTTATATTACCAAGGTTCCTGACCAGTGTTTTTGCAAAGGATGGTAAATAGGTAAAATCTACCTGAATTCCCAAGTCATTTTACCAGGTACCCTACCAGGGTGGTAAGTAGGTAAAACCCACCTGAGTTCCCCTGTCATTTTTACCAGGGTTCCCAAACAATGTCTGTTACTGGGGTTCCCCAACCTTTGCAAAAATTGTTGTTTCTACTCTAGTATACTATAATAACTTTGAGGTGTGAAACTGCTCAGCTATACTGGCCTGTATGTCCAAATGATATTGACATACACATGTTGACACACACAGTACAGTTTACCTGTACATTTCACAACAATAGACTACCAACAAGTACATAGCACATAGAACAACAATAAGTTTGCCAACTATTCAGCAGAGACATTCAAACATGACATACGTGATGTAAGATGTAAATGGAATCCACTTGTTATTGGGCTTGTTATGTGACACCTTGTTTCATGTAGGATCTATGGTTTCATCAAACTCTCTAAATCTTTCTCATTGCCTACCTTTACATGCTGCATAAGAGTTTAAATCCCAGGTTCTCACATTAGTGTTATCTTATCAGTGAAGCCATAAGGATTACAGAGGTTCATTCTTTTGTTTGGACCAACATTTTCTATAGCTCTGCTAAATAACTGTTTTTCACACCTAAATTTTAATCCTGTGATTTTAAAGGCTAGAGTTTTAATCTCATGTTCTCACTTTAGTGTTATCGTATCATCAGTGGAGCTCTGAGCCACAAGGAAGGATTTGTTCTGGACCAACTTTTTCTACAGCTCTGCCATAAAACTGCTAAATTTTTAATCCAAATCCGAATCAAGCAAAGAGCATAGCGTGAGTGAACAATTTCCTGAGATAATTTATGCTATATACATGTATATTTACACATACTTGCAATACTCTATATGAAGAATACTCAAACTATCAAATGATATTGGCAGAACACAAACTTGGTCCTGAGTCATGCATAAACGATTCATTCACATAATTCATCATATGCATAGTAAAATGTCACAAAAAATTCCTACTATGCTATCATATTGTTGTAACAACGCTAGAAGATGATATTTAATGACATTTAAGTCACACTTCAACATTAACATTCAGTTTAATTGTTGGTTTATGTAACTGTATTTTTGTAATCCATCCAAGGAAGTACGTTCAAACTCAACTTGTGCCACTTTTAATATAGTCTAAGACATGTATTTTAAATCAATTTTTCAAAATCAATTTTTCTTTTGAAATATAAGTGATGATGATCGTGATCGTGATAACCATATTGGCTTGGCAAAATAAAAGACATTTTCAAGTCAGACAGTTAAGTCTCTGGGCTATGCTAAATACCTATCATGAAAGTTATGAAAATACAACACTACAGACCTCACTTTCATTTCCTTATTGTCTTTGAACTCATTTTGAGACTCACTCTGGCAGAACTGGATGATGAAATCTCTACAGCCAGACAAAATATTTGGCATATTTAAAATGACTTTTGAAATGTGAATTCCTACAACCAAGATACATATCAAGTAACCGTTACCACACACATAAATCATTTAATAATTCATAAGACCAATGATTTCAAAAACATGACAACAATCCTTGTGGCTGTCAATATCACTTGATTTCTACATTCTAATTCATATTCATTTTTATTTGAGTACAGGTAATTCCCTGATATACACACCACTAGCCTGTCTACTGCATTATAAATCATGACTAGAGCAGAATTCCCTTGTTGACCTTTCGTCCTATTTGCCGTGTTGCCTGTACACAGACTGATATACAACACCCCTGGTACGACACAACATGGAAGCTTTAGAAGTGACATTCATGGCTTTACATAGTATTGACATAACAGTTAATGGGTTTGAATCTGCTATCTCTATATTTTATGTACATTCTGCCCCAATTCTAAGTTCACTGATAAAAAGACAAATTTGATTCTGACAACAAATATGAAGTGATAAAAATCCTGAGTAGTAATGCTTGAATTGCCTTCGCTTCACCATAGATACAAAAGTTGAATGTACATACATACAGCAATGACGTATGAACACTTCTTTCAATGATCAACACCGTACTTCAGTTGTGACAAACTGACAACAACAATGCCACAAGTATATCTAAAGGTAATTAACTAGGAAGAGATATAAACAGACCATATATTGAGTCTCATCATGACAACATGTTCTAATACCTTTATAACTAAATTTACATGGTTGGTGATCAACCAGCAATATTCAAAGTTTAACTAAATCTTTAAAGAGACAGACAATGACAGAAATGCCATTCTACACATAGAAACAATGCAACACAATGTACATACCATCCTAACACATGTCAGCCCCTCCTTTAGATATGCCAAATCTGTATTTACAGGAGAGAAGTTTACCAAGAGCTACTGAAAACTCGTCTTTAGACAGTGACCCCTACACACTTACCAACTTCAGGCAGTACTCAGAGTAATTTCCAAATGAACTGAGCAAAACACATCAAGTGAAACCCATAAACTTCATCAAGCATTACTAATGAGTTGCAGGTAAATGTTGAAGTTTTAAACAAAGGTCTGGCCTATAAATAGCAAGCATTCTGCATGTATGTGTAGTGAGTGGTACACGTAACAAGCTATGATCATTTAAATTACACTTCAACAGACAAATAAACTGGTATGCTATCACAATGCAATGAAATAAGAATTGTCACTGCAGTGCAAAAAATAGATCTCATACAAAAGAATGAAATCAGTATTTTTGATTTTTCAAAAATCTACCTGTATTTTCGGGGAAATCACAACACAAACCATGGAATGTGGCCTTCTGTCCAATTGTCCCTTTTGTTGTGGTTGTGGATGTATAGAAGGCAGACGATGGAAGCAGCCATAGACTAGTACACAATCTCAATAGACACAATGGCACATATTCAATGACAGCACACCTCATAACACAGTCTATTGGCTATCCTTTGAATTTACTACTGGTCAGTGCTACAATGATAGATAATAGTCAAAAAACCAAACACACAAAGGAAAAGACATATTACTCTTTTCTTTAGATATTATAGACATCACTTTTAATATACATGTACATTTGTATACAATTGTAGTTAGCCGCACTAACACATATGGACAGGAATACACAAACCAAAACCAACAACAAAATGTGAAATTTACCTTTTCAAACACACAACTCTCGCACTCGCCAGTCGCAAAATGCAAATAAAATTCCTAATTGGTGAAAAAAAATGATACTGTTGTCGCCACGGTGGCGATTGTATAATTTGCTGTTGTCAATGGAAGTTTTGATAGGGTTTGATACAAACTTGAAAATTAAAACAAATAAAACTATTTTGATGAGTTACATAAAACAACGTAAAAAGGAAGGGTGTAAAGGGTTTCCACTTTTGGTTCAAGATTTCCCAGACGGGGTTAACCTAAAGATGATTCTATACCATGTTGGCATCCAGGTTACCTCCATTACATTGTAAGTGGTGACTACATGTAAACACAGGACACAGTCATATAATTGTCACAAAATGATATGGGTTTGTCAGCAGTCATGACGTAAATTGTTCCCTTGTAAATAATCTGCCTGAATAAATGTGTATTTTATCAAGTAAATAATCTCCCTGGATAAAATGTGCATTTTATAAAGTAAATAATCTGCCTGAACAAATGCATATTTCATATTAAAGCAAATAATCTGTCTGATAATGTCTGCATTTCATCAGAGTTTCACTAAACATATATCTATGATTTGACCTTCTTTTATATGCAAAAGAACCTCAGATTTCCACTTGCCACCATATCTACAATTTGACCTTCTTAAAGGCCCATGATTCCATCCCATGATTTAACTGTTTAACATTAATACCGTCTTCTTGTCTGTGGAACCATAACAATTCGCTATATTAAAGGACCACTTTTTTGGTAAGACCCAAAATTTTATTATTCTGCCAAACAAATATTTTTCACACTTAATTTTTAATCACGTCAAACATGGACCTTTAACTGCATGGTTTTTTTTTACTACCCTAATGAGGCAAAATCAATGTTGGTGTCAAAAGGTGCAAGATCAAACATTTTACTACAAACTTAATCAATGCCAAACATAGAAACATAACATGTACACAATTCACATAAATGTAAATATATCAGATAAATACCACAACATATCACATCAATGACCGTTTTCATTCAGCACACTTTATAATTTCAACAAGGTAATATTGTGCTTATTTCACTATTGATGCTGGAAAATATTCCTATGTCACTGTGCCCTCAATGACAACTTGCTAACAACTGAGAGGCACAGCAAATATTTCAAATTATTTATATCAAAATTTGATGTCCCTTATCATTTTCTATGTGGTATGACTCACAAGAAAACCATTTTCTTCATTTTGACCTATGCCAAAAAAAAATGTTTATGACTGAAGCACATTTTGAAGGTATATGTTACCATTTTGGAATATTTGAAATACATGATCAGAGAGCCAAGATGGCAGAATGTGTACCCTGCAAAGAAAGAACACTAGGTGGCGCTATTTACAATCATATCCAACAGAGCTTTCCCTTTTCCTATTTTCTCAACATATTTTAAAAAATTTCTCACAATATCATCAGTTCAATGTCAGTGTTACAAGTTTCTATATAAGAATTGTGTGGCAAATTAAAGAATAATACAATTTTGGAACATAATATCTGCCTTTGAGAGACAAGATGGCTTCTGTGGCGTATCATGGTAACCATGGTGATCTGGAAAATTTGACCTTTGACACTACAGCTCTTCAGATTCATTTTTTTTTTTGTATTTAATGGAATGTGACAGGCTGACGATACTTTACACTATTGAAATGGTTTTTTCTCATCATATAAATTGTAACATGAATAGAGTTACAGGTAGACTATTGTTAGTTTACACCTCACTACACCACCAACATATTGCATGTTTACAATTAATATACTGGGATAAAAGATGAACAATGTCATGTTTCTTTGACAAAATTGACAGCTGCAAATCGAAAAAAATGACCTGATTCTAGTACAAGTATGTAATCAGAATTTTAGCAGATGTTTTTTTTTTGTAGAATGGGCTCAGTTTAAACGCATGACCCTACACTGACCTCATATGCAGGTGATTATGTTTGACACAGCTACAATAACAAAATATCTATTCAAATAAATCACTTGCCTGGAATCCATTTCAAAACAGTTAAAATTCATCTTTTCTGTTACAAGGAAAACTTTTCATATCACAAAACTGTGACAGGGATAACTTAACTTTCATACAATATTAAATTCAACATCAGAACTCATTTCAAGATTCATACACTTGAACTAGTATCTTTTTAAAACAAGGTTAATTTTTCATTAGATTTTCTACATGGACGTCAATAAACAAGGGATGGTTACATATTACAGTTAAAACACATAAACATGAAAGATACTTCCTTTTTGTTTGCTATACACACGATATTCACTGAAATGTACCATTATACTACCATATATGTTATCAAAACATGGTTAATTTTCAAATTATTTTTTCAATGTCAATACACAGACCACGAGACTTCCAAAAGTGCTTTTTTCATCAAACTCTATCATTTTATGATCTGTTTGTACACCGAAAACGGCATGAATGTACGAGTTGTACTTCGAGCAGGAGGCAAAATCAGTTTGGGTGTCCAAAATGAGCAGGTCAAAAGTTCTTAATATATAGTAGTAGTTATATCATTATATATATATATATATATATATTATATATATATATATATATATATATATATATATATATATATATATATATATATATATATATATATATATATATATATATATATATATATATATATATATAAATATATATTATATATATATATATTATATGTATAATATATGTATAGATATAACATACATATATAGATATATGTATGTATGTATGTATGTATATATATATGTGTGTATGTGTGAGTGTGTGTGTGTATGTATGTATGTGAGTGTGTGTGTGTGTGTGTGTGTGTGTGTGTGTGTGTGTGTGTGTGTGTGTGTGTGTGTGTGTGTGTGTGTGTGTGTAAATATGATATGAAGACATATACTCCAACATAACAAGGATAACTTGAGACATAACAGCTAGTTTCAATGTCAAATCACTTGGCATATTTATAAACATCTTACAATTGCCGACAAATAACAAAACACATAAAATATGGTCCATTCCAACATGATATACAACTGACATATACTCCAACATCATTTAAAACAAGGTCACCACAACTTATCAACTTAGAGTTTCAATGCCAGTGCACTTGACACAGTTGAATATGATTACACTAACATACCACAACAAATTTCTGTTTCACATACATGTACATGTACGATTGTCTATTACTTTCACAGACACCACACCTACAAATTCTGCTTATATCATGTCATGGCTGGACAACTGATCCATCCTTATTATTCATTTCTAGATGCTGTTGTCATTTCACTTCATGGCTGGACAACTGACCCAACCTTATTACAGATTCTGTTGTCATGTCAAGGCTGGACAACGGACCCACCCTTCAAGATTCTTACCACTCCTTATCAGCATCTGAACATTTGAAAGCAACACTGAATTCCCTTCCTCATTCTTATATATGTACTACGTGTAAACCTTTGTAGGTCAAGGTACTATGTAGTGTCATGGCCGCTGTATATAATATACACCACAGCTATCAGATAAATGTCAAGCTATATTACCAGCAGTATAATGTATTTAGGATTACATAGCCTGATCCGTGAAGTAACCACTTCCTCACAAATCACAACATGAGAGCAAGTGTATATAGTTCAAGCAAACTCCAAAATTACAAGTTACAACATGTGTATGTATGTGTATTTTCAAAGTTCAGTGTCATAATATTATTGTGTTGTGTGTATACGTAGGTATGTATGTATGTATGTATGTATGTATGTATGTATGTATGTATGTATGTGTGTGTGAGTATGTATGCATGTATGTATGTATGTATGTATGTATGTATGTATGTAGGTAGGTAGGTAGGTAGGTAGGTAGGTAGGTAGGTAGGTAGGTATGTAGGTATGTATGTATGTATGTATGTATGTATGTATGTATGTATGTATGTATGTATGTATGTACATATGTACACATGTGTGTATGTATGTACATATATGGATGGATGGATGATGGATGAATGGTTGGATGGAAGCATGCATGTATGTATGTATGTATGTATATGTGTATATGTGTATATGTACGTACATGCACATGTCTGCCTGTCTGTTTGTCTTTCTGTCTGTTAGCTAGTATCTAGTCAAGTGAGGATATTGTCAATTTTTGACTATCATCTTCCATGGAGACAAGTCATAATACCCACACGACATACTAGGCTAGTCTGTCAGTACATTTGTATAAACTGATGGTTTGCTGTTACATCTTCTGCTAGATTTGATACCACCAACATACCATTCACCTCGCTATCTTCACATATGGTACTGTATACATATGTACCACATCACATCATATCTCACACCAACCACAAGACAACCATCCTACATCACTCTGTCCTCACTATACACTGACACAGTAATACTACAGAGGTCATTCCAACATAGTGTGTATAAAACTTGGTGTAAACACAGCCAACACAAATCTAAACACTGCTAAGTCATATTTCAATGTAATGACACCTCAACTGTAAACCTGAGATTCATTCTTGTCACTTTTGACCACCCTACATTAACCTGTACACCCCCTTTGGCAATATGATGGTTGGTACTCCACCATCAATCTAAGGTCACACAGTTCATTTAAATCCCCATTGGCACATTTCCAAAGGAAACCTACTCCACAATCCCTTGTTCATACACCATAAATTCCCTGGCCTGTCCTCAGAAAAGAAAAGACTTCTCATAAAAAAAAGTGTGGCTCTTTTATTGGTACTAAACCTCTAAATCAAGTCCCAGTTATTAAAGCAGCCTTGCCCTATTCTCTGTCACCACAACTATTATCATTGTTCGTAGGAGATGATAATAGTCTTTCAAATATAATATAAATTTTGGGGGGAAATACTGTACAATGCAACTACTATGTATATGGCAATATTGACTGAACTGTCAACAGCATTTCATTACGAAAGTAGCAATGAAAAATTAAAGCAACTCGTCACATAATTTTGTACCATTCAGACAACAATATGAAAAATTCCAAGTTGAAGCAGCCATCTTAAGCACGTTTTGTACCCCTTGACCTTTGACCTGGTATGTTGGCTCTAAAATAGAACCACATGTAATGTAATTCACAGGTAATGTAATGCAGAATTGTTCACTATGAACAATTTCACCAAAATTCACTTATTCAAAATCCTAACTGCTGAAATTTGAGCAGTCCCCATCATCAAATGGAAATAGACGAACACGAAACAGGACAGTTATACTCATCCAATTTCATATTTAATACCTATATTATGTCTGCTGCAAAAAAAGTACACCAGGACACACAGACTACTAAAACACCATATCTAGACTCTAGATATGGTGTTTTAGTAGTCTTGGATTCTAGACTACAGGATTTAAAAGGTGGCATTCTGTTAGACCAATGGAAATCAACAGAAAACTGTAACCGAAATTGTTCCCTTGGCTAACTCTGATTACCAAACACAGAAGTTAAATTTGAGTCCTGTATTTCAATGCTTGCATAAGTTTATCCTTCATCATAATTCCTTTATTCAGCATTTGTATCAGAGACATACTTGTAGAAACCACCTATATTGACTTCTGGAGTATGGGCTTAGAATGGATTACATACCTCACAAAATGTCACAAGCTTGACTGACTACTAATCTAATCCAATGCTTAAAGGGATAAAATATAAATAAGTTAAATCCTATCATCCATAATTAGGAATGATTGCACAATGTCACACCAGCTCACCAAGCAAACTTTGTTCATTTAGCAAGAGAGGGGATCTGGCATCAATGTGATAGCTGAACTTCATTTTTGCACTTCTAACCAGTGCTGGGTTTACCTAGCATTTGCACTTCTAACCAGTGCTGGGTTTACCTAGCATTTTGATGTGTTTACCATTATCTCAGTCAACATTCATTGAGGTTCATAAGGTTGGAATTTCATGTTTACCATCATGTTTTTACATTGCATCACTCATAGTGGTGTGACCACTACAATTTTCATCATGGTGTACATCATATATAAATGTGTGATGTCGCACTTGTGAATGTTTCTTTAAAGAGGGAGGGGTTTTTGTCCTAAATGAACGATGTTCGATGTTTGTTTATTGAGCTTGTGCAGCATTGTGAAAATTAGCCCTTAATAGGCTATCAAGGCCAACAATGTGTACACTTATTATTAATTTAGGTCATGTTTTTACACAGCTCTACTTTGTTTCTCTCTGTTGATTAGTAAAGTCAACAACCCATCTATATAATATACAGTAATTATTTGAACAGAAATCTCTATGTCAGAGTTTTAGGGGAAAAATTATTTCATTAATTTATAAAAGATACGTTACTACGTATATACTATTATACCATGCACATGCTAAGCTGAACACCCCCAAAAATATGGAATTCATACCCTGGATGTTCTGTGTCACACAACACTGCATGATTACTGGTTCTGCTGTATTCAAAATATGAGTCAAAATGTTCAAAATTGCCAATATTTTCCTTGGTTTTACTTTGATGTTACTGGCACTGGTATAATTATGTTATTCTCCAATATTTTTCTATATTCAGCCGGAAAATACTTGTTACCTAAGGGTTGTCACTACGAGTCACAAAGACCCCTCAGGTCATTCATATTTCCTTGGCTGAAGGAAGAAAAATAGTGGGGAAAAACATCTAAATGTTTTTAAGGGTGGTAATTAGGGATGACCACACAGTATCACACAAGCTCAATAAATGAACATCGTTCATTTAGGACAAATCCCCTCCTCCTCTTCCTAAATGAACATTCACAAGAGCGACATCAAACATCTATATATGATGCAAATCATGATGAAAATTGCAGTGGTCACATCACTACAATCAATGCAATGTAAAAAAAATGATGATATAAAGTTCCAACCTTATGAACCTGTTTACTGAGATGATGGTAAACACATCAAAATACTATCAGAAACCCAACACTGTATATCACATTAGAAATACATTTTAATCAACTTATGAACATCTCAGTAGTATTATTGAAGGCACGAGAGTTTTCAAAATTTGGTTAGAAGTGTGAAAATGAAGTTCAACAATCACATTGATGCTTGACTGCCCCCTCCCCCTCCCCCAATGAAGTTCGCTTATTGAGTTTGTGTGACAATTTGTGTGATCGTCCATAAAGTAGGTAAAATCTACCCAAATTCTAAAGTCATTTTACCAGGTTCCCCTCCATGGGAATTTGTACAGTATATAAACAATACCTGGTACCCACACCTTTGGCAACACACAGTATTCATTACAATGGAAGGCATGCATATTAATAGCATACAGTACTAAAACACATAATATTTTTACAACATATTCCACGATCATTATGTTACAAAATATCATTAGTCATTCTGCCATATTCAACAAAGCAATCGTCTCCAGGGTGGTTAGAGGATCAAATATCAACTGGTATTTAAGGCAATGTCATAACATTTTTTTGACATGAGAACAGCACCACATGGGAAAAGGAGAGAAACGTAAAATTACAACTATCAATGTGCATGCTTTGTCTACACTAGATCAACATATCATTTTCAAGTGTGGTTAAATTGTGTGCCCCTTAAAATACAACATAAAACAAGTGGAATGATCTCATTACAGTGAACAACATTGAATATGTTCCAATGAATGACAGCATGTACATTTTATCAAATGATGTAGCATGTACATTTCAATGAATGACAGTATGTACATTTTATCAAATGATGTAGCATGTACATTTTATCAAATGATGTAGCATGTGCATTTTATCAAATGATGTAGCATGTACATTTTATCAAATGATGTAGCATGTACATTTTATCAAATGATGTAGCATGTACATTTTATCAAATGATGTAGCATGTACATTTCAATGAATGACAGCATGTACATTTTATCAAATGATGTAGCATGTACATTTTATCAAATGATGTAGCATGTACATTTTATCAAATGATGTAGCATGTACATTTTATCAAATGATGTAGCATGTACATTTTATCAAATGATGTAGCATGTACATTTCAATGAATGACAGCATGTACATTTTATCAAATGATGTCAGCATGTACATTTCAATGAATGACAGTATGTACATTTCACTTTTCCAATCAGACAGTTTCTCATTCAGTAGCTATACTACTTACTTTCATACATAATGTACATGGTTGTAATGTTCGTACATTCACAAACAACAGGTATTGCAAAAGTTCAACAGGTCGACTGTTTACAAGTGAATGTACAGTACCTCGGTAATTTGTACTGTGTATATAGACGACATGACATGAATATGTTACACTATGGATAGTGTATGTAATAGTATCTTGGCTGTCCGAGTACAGTGTGCTAAACAGTGTGCCTGCTAAGCTGTTTGTGTGACAACAATATTAGCATTTTCTGATTCAAATTATAAAACCATCTTAGCTGTTTACAACGTTAAATTCAACATCATCCAATCATCTTACTTATTTACAATACATCGTTAGATTCAACATTCACCAACCATCTGAGCTGTTTACATCATTTGATCTAAAATGTAGCATTATCCAACCACCTTGCTTAAATTCAACATGAACCAACCAACTAACCCATCTCACTTGTTTACATGGTTTGATCCAGCATTATTCAACCAGCTTGCTGACATCATTAAATTCAACATGAACCAATCAACCATCTCACTTGTCTTAACACACTGTTTGACTCAGCATTACCCAACCAATATTGTTTATATCATTAGCAACAAAACACTACACACCTTCCTTTATCAATACCCTGCCTAATTGACCATTTCAACAAAAACAATTACCAAAATTGATTTTTATATACAATGAGGTTAATCAGTATAAATCTCGATAAATGGAAGTTAAAACATTTAAATATCTCAGCCCTTAAATTAAATTCTCCTTGGCTTCTTCTTGGTTTTCTGACACCTAAATTCAACATGAACCAACCAACCCATCGCACTTGTTTACATGGTTTGACATCCAGCATTATCCAATCATCTTGTCACAATGTTAAATTTCATATAAACCAACCAACAATCTCACTTGTTTACACGCTTTGATTCAACATTTGATCCAGCATTATCCAACCAACTTGTTTACGTCATTAGCAACAAAGAACAACTTTGTACAAAATATCAATAAATTTTGTAGTGATGGGTTATATAGGCTATATTTCATGCATGATTACATGTAAACAATAGCAGACAACAATGCCAGACAATGATTTTTAATTCCATTGGGAGCATGTAATGCATCATTATAGTTGAATAATTTAATAGACACTATAAGGTAAGTCTTTCACTATAGTGAAAACACTTATAAACTCAGTTTGTGCATTGTGTATTAGCTTCAACATATGGATTCTATCACGTTTAGATTTCCATCGGTAGATCACTTCTCTAACCTGGTGACCTAAAAAGAAATCTAAATCTACACTAACAGATCAAATAGATGTACTCAGCTAGCCAAGAATCTAGTTATGTGTGGATTTTTAGCTCTTGCCTTTGTTGGGGAAAGGAGAGGACCATAAATCCCAACATGCTTGGACTCTATGCTAAGTCAGTGAATTCTACTATATTTTCCCCCAAATTCAGTTTTGATATGAATTGTACTCAAACTTGTCACGGTTGCATGTATGTTACATGTAAATATGTTAACTTTCCATTGCTAAACACTGATTACATCAGGCCTCCCTCCAACTGATGAAGTTCAGAATATCACACCACAGTCAACCAAAGAGTCATCTCCTATAGATGGAAAACACACACATTGGTAGTGTTTGTTGTCTGACATTCCTTGGGAAATTTGCCACGTTGTGGGGTTCAGGGAGCCAACTTTGCACGTTTCCGATTCCTTGCAAATTTCAACACCACATAGTTAGAGACTCAGAGAGCTGACACATGATGGCATAAGTACAGTACATTGTGGCCCCTATGATTGATACCACAGCAGTATTGATTTATGTGTTTTTCACTTTTCTTTCAAAACACCAACTACTCTGAGACTGTGCCCTTCACAAGACTTCCTTGACCTGCACACAAATATCCCCAATGGAAGTATTGATGACTGCAGTCATAAAACCAGAATATACAGTAATTCCCATAGCTGTGTAACAAATACAATAATTCCCACAGGGTGCAACAAATACAGAAATTCCCATAGGGTACTGTATATTGCAAGGATCATGTTTTAGGATGTCAGAGTTGTAAAACCACACTGAAAGCAGCTCAAAACTTGGTCTGTCACAGAGGAATGTCTTTACTATATCCTGAGACAGTACAACTTATTAACAACCCTGAATGATTCCCATACAGTGTATTTCAACACCATTGTACGTTGGACAATTCATGTTTTTATAGGAGATCACAGTTGTAAAACAGCACTGAAACACATCACAACTTTGTCAGACTATAACGAAATGTCTTTCAACACTCCTATTATTTCTGAGACAGCACAACTGGCATTGCAACTTCATAAACTGGAAAATTAAAATAATTTCCACAGGGTGTCTGCAACACTACAGTATGTTATACAATTCATGTTCTAGGATATCAGAGTTGCAAAATCTCATTAAAAACAGTGCAAAAACATTGTCACACTATCATACCAGCAAAATATCCTCCCACACTCCCTCTATCTCTGAGATGGACAGTGCAACTTTATCAGATGAAAGTATTAAAATCTAAAAATAAAATATCTGGATTCCTGACAACGTCAGTAGATAGAAAAGAGTACTAGATAACAAACTGTGCATATCCCGTATTATCACCGTGGCCTATAAGATCAATGTGTATTGTGTGTATCAGTTTAAACTCTGTAAATAATTCAAACATATCCACTAATAGGCTCAAAGGTCTTAAAATAATCGTTATTGTGACCAGACGGTAGACAAAAAGAAAACTGAATGGTGACATGGACTGCATTCTTGGCCTTGTTATTTTAACTTCTAATTTTCATCTTTGTTACAAGTTTGTTAGTATCACACAAAGCCATGTCAATCTTTCTACTAGGAGAAATCTCTTCACTCTCAACATTTTTTTAAAATTCAACCGTAAGTTTTATAGATGAAACCCCAAAATAACAAGGGGAATGGTAATACTATATACCGTACCAGTATTTAATCTATTTCTCACCCCTCCTCCCCTGCCATTCTCAAACAAATTCACATATGAAAGTTGAAACATCTCAGTCTATTACTTTACCATACTCCTGGAGGTAGAAACTTCCTATCCCCATGCTATAATGAACTCATGCATGCCTTGACCATAACTTTTTGGGGTAAACTCCACTTATTGTACCACATATTTCTACATACCGCTTATCTACTTCTTTCATTGAACACTTACATCAAATATCATGCATACTTATTAAAGTATGATGAAACGGTTGAAAGATATTCAAAGAATGTTAGAGGGTGTATTCGTCAGATCTCAGTATCCCTTTACATTGACTTTCCTCTAGGGCGTTCTACAGTATTGATTAGTAGCTTTGTTTTCCCAATTCTATAGAGCACAGGCTTAGCACCACACACACACACACACTACCACAGAGTGACCCGTAACTACCTTAGTGATATGGAAATGAACTGCAAATCAACAAATACTAAATATTCTACTTTTAAATGTTGTACCAACATGCTTTCATTTTTTATAAATTATTGTTTTGTTATGTAATGGGTAGATAATTATGGAAACGATTTATTGTACAAGTAATTTACATTCTAAAAAGATATGGGTGGTGTACATATCTTTGTTTCCCTGCACAGTTGTTCTTAGTTCCCCTCCACGTTTGCAGTTCAATGTATGAATTCTACACTATAAATTCTACAGTATCTATCCAGTCATATGTTCAAATTTAACAGTTACCAGCCACACTCATGAAGTATGGTTCTAAAATCTTAGCAAAAAAAATACTTTTACCCAGGACAATTTTTTAAACAAATGCCACAGGATAGAATACACAACGCTAATTTCTCAAGTTCAATGACCTACCTAAATCTCTCAGTTTCCAGGTACATTTTATGTATTTTGAATGTCAAAAAGGGTATTTCCTCTGTGAAAATGATCATTCTACTTTCAAAATAGAGGAACTATAACATTACATATATCATAAAACATATACTTCCTTGTTGTATAGGTGTAAATTCTTTGTTAAGGGGTGGTAAGTAGGTGAAATTTACCTGAGTTTACCCAGTCATTATATTATGGTTCCTCTATATAATTATAGTACAAAGTATGGTAATTATGTCAGTTTTACCGGATTTCCCCTTTCTGTTACCGTCAGTTTCCCAACTGTAGCGAAAACACTGAATTTTCTCTTGACAATTTTCACTGTGACAACAAATCAATAAACTTAAAAGTCACTCATACAATGTACTTACTTTTAACAGGCATATTAAATACCACAACCAGTTAGTTAACCCACAAGACAGCCACTTTGAAAAATAACATTTCCATTTTGAGACAGGAATTATCCAAGTTATGAAAACTGTGTGTGAGGAAGGTAAAGGCCGTCGTGATCCAAACACTGTATACCTGGCCACTGCCCCAGACTAACTAAGACTATAATTACAACAACCCTGAAATATTCATGTATGCCCTATTGTGTAATCACTGCATTCACATATTTAAATTTCTGTCAGTTTCTTTTTTTAAGTTATTTGTACTTATTGATGTCCTCTGGTACATGTATAATTGTACAAATATTTTCAGAGACTGACAACTTTAAACAAATACTAGTGCATTTTCCTACTCAAAACAGAACATGATTGCAGACTCAGTTGTGCTATACTGTCGAAACCCAATCACATTTTCAAATCAATGGTACAAATACAACCAGCTATGTTTACTAAAGAACAAATCTTGTATGAAATAAACTGATCATCAGATATCAATATCACATAAAGTTAACACGTTGTATTTTTAACATTTTTGTTCCATGTCAAACAAAATTTTATTAGTCAGTCATATAGACCCTATAGGTTGACACGGTCAAGTGAAATATTTCAGAAACTAGAGAAAAGACAAATCTAATCCTTTCAACTGAGAGAAAATCTCTTAATAGGCTTAAACTTCATTGATCGAAGAAATCATAAGCCTGCTACATTTTCAATCCCATGTACATGAGAGTGGAAAATTTAGTAAAGCCATGGCGGTATAAGGGGAGATACCTCTATGGTAAAACTGTTTTTCCTGGCAGGAGTAGAAAATTTGGTAAACTTTGAAACTGTTTCCAATGAATGGAAGGGGACACTGGTATCAAGCTATTATACAAGGTACCAACATTTACAACTTTCAAGTGAAAAACTGCAGTGTATGAATGAATACACCTGTATAAAGTTTAATACTAAATCAGCACATAGCTCTACACACATTACAGTATTCAGGTACACAGCTACACCTATAGCATAACACAAATTAAACAATTGCTGGTACCAACACATGCATGTCACAATCAAACAGAGGTCTGACTACGGTACCCCAGACTGTAATTCAAATATTGGGAGTTGAATTACACTGGTACTTGTATATACAAAAGTGACATTGCTTCAACATTGAATTTCTGTGTTCATTGGCAAGTTATCGATGATGAACCACTCGATGTTGTCATTGGCACAGATGATGCATAGATAAGAGATGAACATGAAATTCAAAGGATACCATGATCATGACCACCAAAGTGCCAAAATGCAACCAACAAGATGTCTATACATGATCCCCCATGCCACTACACTTCATAAACAAATTTTTTTAGTGTTCCAATATTTCTATTGAAGAGCAAAATCAACCCTTGTAATAAAGTTTGTACAATAAATGAATTTATCATTTTCATTTTTATAGAAAACATTTTATAAAGCTTTTTAAAGTTTGTCAAACTGGAAGACACATGCAGCCCTACATATCAATACAATCATATGTACATGGTCAAACGTAAAGCAACAGCACTGCAACAAAGGCATTTTAATTTATTTGCCAAGTATAACCCTTGTCTCACACTCAACACCTACACTGGTATGTAGAAGTGCAGGACACTTAATAAAACTTCAGAAATTCATTTTGAAGATTACTTGTAAATACAACATCAA
This sequence comes from Glandiceps talaboti, assembly GCF_964340395.1. Taxonomy (NCBI): domain Eukaryota; kingdom Metazoa; phylum Hemichordata; class Enteropneusta; family Spengelidae; genus Glandiceps; species Glandiceps talaboti. Next base: position 21,462,396 of record NC_135554.1, read on the forward strand.
GCATTTTTCTTGTAATTACAGCTGTAAAATTCTATGTCAGACTAGGATTGAACATTTATGGGGCAGTTGTTGGGCAAAGTTGTAGAAAAAGTTGGTCCTGGAGTACATGACCTTATTTAAGCCTCATCTACACTGAGACTGCCAGAGATTCATCGTTGTTTGCATTCCACATTCATGTCACTATTAAAGTCAGTGGCTTACAATGTATACAAGTGACATCGTCATAAACCACAGCTTCTTTTACGGCATTGGGTATGACATCGTTCTGATATTTCACAGTGTCACAGAAGAAACATCAGCTATGATTTGTGAGAATGACACCAGGAATATGGAGTGCAAATAATGACAGATCTTTCAGTCTACTGATAGGACAGAAACTAACATGAAGACCTGAGATTGAATCATCACAGACGGTAATTAAAGCTGCCATTTGAGAGAACTTTTAGTGTTTTTCATGACCCTGGTTGAACTCTGAGAGACAAAGTACATGTTTTCTCTTTTTTCCTAAAAAAAACAGTAACCATTTGGACATGACTAGACTCTTCATAGACCCAAAATCAAAGTGTTTGATAACAGATTTCTTAGTTTGTTTTTCTTTTCTTTTTTTAACCACCAATCTAAGAATAATCACTTTCAAGGACTTACACGCTGATAAACAAATACTTTTTTTTTCAAAAGTTATCCCTACAGACAAACAATGTGACATACAAATACACCACAAGTACCTCAGATGAATTCCATACATGACCTCTGACCTACATATCACATGACCATTTCATTGCTGGTATGACAGATTCTTTAGTCAAGTCTCTCCAAACAGATCAATTTTTTAACCAGCCAAGCTTAATTATATCCGTTTAACACTTGAAAACACTTCACTGAACCTTTCATAGCTACCATACATTCCACAAACTTTTTTGCTAAGATCTTAGAAATATGAGATTGGAGAGAGAAATAGCACAGACACTGTCTATTGGATGTACAATTCTCACAATTAAAATATCATATATTTCAGAGCGGAACAAAATCTTGGTTAACACCTGGGATATTACGGTAAAATTGATGAAACATCTGATAATATCTGTAGAAAAAACAAATTTTCATGACTGATTTTTGGCGACCTATATCTTATTTCATGCTTCAGTCATTTTCATTTGTTTGTACAACACATTTCATGGCGTAAATGAACACTGTTTTATCACACAGAGTATTCCACATTCTCAAATGTCTATGGTTTTAGCTACATCAACTAAAATATACAACTCCTCACCATCAAGGTTTACAGTGGATGTATACTAGTAAGTTGATTTTTTTATACCTAGAGTCACAAGTTACTAGAAGGAAGCTATCGACCCATGAACAACTATCTCCTAGCTACAGAAGACACAAACACACTGTAGGTTGTAACTATCAGTTCCATAAACCAATTGCTGCATGCCTCAGTTATGATATGAATATGAAGGTGTTCATACACTGTGGGATAATGTTCCATATCACGCTCTAATACATTCTAATAAAATATGGATGGAAACAGGCTTGGACCAACTAATTTTATGACAATGCTTGCCAATTGAGTTAGTCACTGTTTCATCTTACAAATATCAAATTAAAAAAAAAAATATGATGCAAACAATTTTTTCAATTTAATACTTATTGCCAACGAACAAAAGTGTACTGTAAAAGCTTTACGGCAAAAATGTCAATTTGAGGACATCACCACGCTCAAAGATTGGGTCCGTTAGATGTACTACTAGTACTACAGGAGGGAATAACCCACCCTACTTCAGTGAAGACAACTGCACAGCCAATCATGAACAAGCAAATGACATCTGCCCAACATACACACTTGCTCTAAAGTACTAAGTAACAAGAACAGTAAATGGCATAAATAGAGTGAGTGACAGGTTTGTTGAGAATTTAAAAAAAATTGCATCGTCACACAACTTTAGACAAAATGTCCTCTGACCAAAAACAATTCTTTTCTTTTTTTTGCCTAAAATATAACTATATAGTATAAAGATCAATGACTTTAAAGATTAACAACTTCTGTCACATTTCATTTGTAAGTACTTTGCCAACAACATGATCAATTCACACAAACACAGGAAAGCAGACTGCTAACACCATATCTGTGGTTGTAATTGATCACTGCTGTGTTGAAGGAATCTATTACTAAAAAGATGGTGTACATTTAAATATGTCTGCCTTCTTGTAATCTAATATCACACCCTTGACTTGTTTGCCAAGTGTTTGTTAGCTTTGTTGTCAGTAAATGATCGTTGAATTTTTGTGGTTTGAATACAAATGAAAGGGATGAGTGTCTGAAGACTAAAAAGGAACAAATGGTAATGTTAAATGTGGTCACTTTATAGTATTGAACACAGCATAGCAGGTGAATGCCCTCCTTCCCCGGTGATATCATATAGCTCTTGCTTGTTACACTTACAGACATGAGAGTTTGAGACTGTGTATTACACTATCAGCGTTTTTGTTAAGGGTGTAAGTAGGTAAAATCTACCTTGGTTTCCTGGGCATTTTACCGAGTTTCCCCACCAGTGTTTTTGTTAGGGTGGTAAGCAGGTAAAATCTACCTTAGTTCCCTAGGCATTAATTTTACTGAGTTCCCCACTAAAATTATGGTAAATGCTATAGAAAGCTTTACAAACTTTACCAGATTTCCTTCCCCTGTTTGCAGCCCTTAGCAAGAATACTAACTATTACCACAATCAGAACTGACCTCCACAAGGGCAATATCTTAATTTAAAATCTTACAAAGTAAATCATCCTCATTTTCACTTTGCCAATATATATAAAGTTTGTACCTATTACTACCCTTCATATATGTGGAAAATATATTCATTTCATTTTCATTTAAAATTTTAACATAAATTTGTGTGTAGTCATGATTATTTTTGCCATTCCTTCTGTCTATTGTAAAGTGAAATCCAGTGAAACAATTGCAAATGGGAACAGTTTTCACCAACCCCAAGAAAAGTTATTCTCATCAAATACTTTATCAAGTTTGATAAATAAAATTGTAAAGAAGTACTGAATTCACACAGCATCATTAGTGGTGAATTTTTAAGTTTTGTCAAGTTCTCTACTGAAACATCTCTTCCTGGCAAACTTCTTTTAGATAAATTTCAGAGTACCTAGACAATTCACCACTGCCAGTACAAATGCAATCAGGTACTGGGTGAAGGTGTTGGGAAACATATATAGCAACAAAGATATAAATCAAGATTTCGAAAAGCTAGTAGTAGAGTACAATAACGTGGAAACTATCCCAAAAGAAAAACATCATCAACCATGTCTATTGTTTATGCTTGAATGCATGCTTTGGAGTCAGAATGAACATTCCCCTAAACTGAACATCATAGTACAACAAACATGATTGCTTATAAAGGAGGCTACAAGCAACTCTCTTGCCAACTGTGAACAGTTTTTAGGTTTAGTACTAAGGTCAAAGTTCACACTCTATGCCAGCATCCAGGAGGTAGAGTTATAACTGTTTTCAAGTGTCCCTAACCAAAGACATCTGGTGACCTAAATAAAGAATATAATAAAATGGACATCCAGAAATTGTACACTCTCGAGAAAGGTCACAGATTCTACACATTTGGATAAGCTGTTGATTTACATGTTGTATGTATCTAACACCCAAGCTGGAGGTAAAACTGACAGTATCACTAACAGTTGGTGGTATGGTTTCTGAAAGTATGTGAGTGATTCATGCAGAAGTTTGTACATGCACAAGTACAAGGTGTAGTCTCTATGGATGAATAAATTTCATGCATGATAGAATTCTTTATACACTACATTTTCATTATAAAGGTTACTTCAATAATTTCTTAACCATTTTTCTACATTTTTATGATTTGAATTTGAAAGCAAACTTTACAGCTAGGTGTCGATTTTGTTTGTAAACAGTAACTTTTTTAGAATGCACTTGCTCTACATAGGATTTCATTCTCCTTTTCAATACTTTTATAGGTTACACGTGATGGTTTAAATAGATTAGTGACCACAGAGTTGACGTTCATTGTAACGTTTACAAAGTAAGTGCCAAAGTGAGATTGTGTCAATCGTACTCGCAACTACGATGGCCTTCCTAGATTCCACAACGACGGACATTCACCAAACATTCTCATACTGACTTTGTCATGACGCTGAAACGCGGAACTCCGCCCATCCAATAATTATACCTATTGTTCTGCGCTATGTCTAAACGATAATTTAATTTTAAACCCCAATTGTACCCACGTATAGGCGTGTAATTACCCGAACTTCAAGTTAACGAGTTACTTATTATGTTTGTACAATAAAAGCTGACCTTGTTTCACAGTTTCAACGACGCATCGTTTGGTTACAGATACATACTCCAATATGTCTATCGCGTTTGATCGCTAAATATTTGTTTAGCAAACTTGTAAGTGAAATTTGAAACCAGATTGGACCTATATTCCCCCTGCAGGCCTCATCATTTACAACGTCTTCGTCGTCCACAGACAGAAAGAGGACCCGTTCGCCGACAAACTTACCGGTGGAGACAGAACTGTCTTCGGCACTGTACTTGAGCTAGCAGAACTTGTTGATGGATCTTCATGCCGCGATATTTTCCTCAACTTCTTACTGCCACTGGCAAATAATTTGCGACCAACAGAAGACATTTTCCCCCGGTCTGTTTACGTTACAGTTCAGATGTATGCTTCGACATTTGAATCAGTGCATATGTATACTACGACACAAAAAAATATGTTCCAGGCTAGGCACTTTCAATCTTTACGTTTTCGAAACATCTTTTTTTTCACAGCAGCCACGCTTCAAGTACAAACTGTGGTTCTTCTATAATTGGTATAATATATGTAGCTTGTGAATTATATATGAACTCCTGGGTGTCTTGAAGCAGAAGAGTCCACTTTATCCAGCCGCCGCCATAATATGAATTCTCATTCAAATAGCTATGGACCTGCTGTGTGGACCTATGACTCGAGACAAGAGGTCGAAGTCAAGTCACGTGATCATGGCAACCTCGAGCGTTTCCCAAACAAAGGGCGCCCTCAATATTGCGCTTCAAATAATTTAATATAAGTGATTTTATCCAATAACTTGTGACCTCACAAACAGAGGTTTAAAATGGATAAATTTTCTCCAATGCCATCGACTGTCACTCTTCTAGTATAATCCATAGTTTTACCACAGGAGTTTCATCTCTGACTTATTGAAGGTAGAATTTATCAAAATAAAATTTATGAGGATTGTAATGATAAAAAGAGAAGTTTCGGGTACATTAATTAAATACTATTTCCCTATTCCATTGCTCCTATACCGTACATGTGATGATCCAACTTTAACAGTAATAGTCAAAAATAGTATTACATCGTAAAATCTATAATCAACATTTCAACCATACTTCTAGCCAGCACTGTTTTAGTGTATGAGCCAAAGTTACAAAATTTTCACAATATTTTCTGTCAATTTTGGTATTTATGTGATAAATTACAAATCTGAACCAAATGCAATAATCATGAACAACCCGTCGTCATGCCAACACACTGAAGAATATTCATGTTAGAAAGAAAGAATACCACTGCTATCCAACTTCCCCACTTGTCACTTGACTGAAAATTATGTAGGCCACATAGGTGGAGGGTCTATGGCCTAGATAATCGGTGACAAATTGTGTCCAGTCCTTTCTCTGTGCAATTGTAATACACACTATAACCACATAGGTCACTTTATCCTTTTGAGATCTCAAGTGAAGCGACTTACGTGCGCCCTCTACAGCTGCAGACATCAGACCGTGGACGAACAGAACCTGTTGCAAACAGGCAAAGTATACAAATGGATTAATAACACAGCAGGTACAGCGACTTGCATTTCATATCATGGTTTGATAAGAACAGTTTTATTGCCTCTTTATGTGTACATGAAATGCCAGGGGAACATGAAATTTGTTTGTGAACATAAACTATTATGTAAAGTGACCATAACACTGTTCTTTTCAAATGATGGAATGTAATACAAGTCTCTGCTGTTCCAACATGAATGCCAAGTGTTATCAATAATATTCATCCATGGTCTGATGTCTGCAGTTGTATCTTCATATATGAAAAGAAAAGGGGGAAAATGTAACTTTTAAATAATTTGATAATTTAGACGTTGAAAACATCAAAGTCATGCGGCATCTTTTTGTTCATGATTTATGTAATATTACAATTACAGAAAGTATTGGGTCGGACGCAACTTCTAACCGATTCTATATGCACTTCTCGTTTTCTGTTTTGCTTATTTTGATTTATGGAAATTAATGGGCCAAAGAAATTTTGTCCTTTATCAGCAGCATCAAAGAACTAATAATTTTTTTCTTCAATAACACAAATCAGAAATAATAGTTTGTACCACTTCTATATTTATTATTTTCCTTGATGTTCAATTAGCTGACTAGATTTAGGAAAATGTCAATAACACATTGGATACATTTTTTGTCTTATTTTTCAAGGAATGTCTTTTTTCCCATATCTTTGGTATCGCCATCATCTCATCCCATTTCTTCTTTATCTTATCCCATTCCTCCTCCTCTTTTTACCGAAAACAGTCAATTTCATGGAATAACATTGTTTCTATTACCAAAAATATATTATCCACATTTACTTCAAATTTTGTGTTGACGTCGACGTCTGTGCCAATCTTCTCTACCATGTACCACAGTCCAGCACATGGTGGCGCTATATAGTATATATCCCAGCGACTTGGCGTACTATGTCAAACTATCCAGTCGCATCGTTGAACGTTCACTGTTCATCCATGTACATTACTTCAATGCTATTTAAAAAATACGGTCTTCTACATGTATATAGGGTTAAAGCAACCCATTATAAGTTATTGTAATTTTCTTACACGTGTAATGTGGGATTACAAAAGTTGGTATTTTTTTAACATGATAAATCAAAATCGGGTCGAAAATGATAACATGTATTAAAGTGGCACAAGCTATAAATAAGTTTTTCACTCAGTGAAAATACTTTATTAAACTATTCTAATATAATGTTTATAAATTTAGTCGATGCATGTCATGTATGACATTGCATTTGTGCTTCCGCCATTGTTAAAACAATTTATTGCATAGTGGGGATTTCTTCAACATTGAAGGTATTCCTGTATCTGTATCATAGACGTACTTGCACCAATACTGGTTGTCGCGTACGTAGTCAAGGGTTGCGTGTGGGACATTTTATACGTATGATATAATACGTCATTAGATCGTTTATAAGTTATATCTTATTAGTACCAGTCAATTGTAAGTGACGAGCCGAGAATGCTTCAGTAAGTACGTCGCGTAGGGTGCAACGACCACAGGGGCATGTAATATTTCATAGATTGTTGTTTTCTTATTGCTTAGAATGCTGTTTTCTTAGGAAAATATCGTACGAATCTTGCTGCTACAAATGTATCAATCTCTATACTACTAAGAAATAGTCTCTTCCCTTTACATGTAGGAATATATATTAATCAAAAGGTTGTTATATTTAGTCTGTAGACCTGGAAAACAACAATCTATGAAATATTACACGCCCCTGTGGCAACGACAGAGGATAACACTTGCTAGATGGCATCGTCGCAAACCACGGCCTGTTTTACGGCAAACGTTCTTAACGAGCCTCCCACAGGAAATTTCGAAATGTAGTGGTAGAAATAATAACTCTGGTTTGCGAGAATGGTAGGTGGTAACAGGAGTCAACGTGGTCGGATATGTACAAAATAGGCTCTGAAAATATACCATATGAATGAATCGCGCGCTCGTCTTGCGATGCGATATTTGTATGGAGTATTTAAAGTATATAATTATATTCTCCCCTTTTATTCCGGTATGTGGCTATAGAAATATAAATGCAATCATATTTTTTACCGCTGCTATCGAAATATATACTCTTACCAAAAGAATCCAACCTATTTCGAATTATAAAGAATAAATTTGAAACAAATTGAAAAATTGTCAATCAGTCCGATGTCGCTTATGGGAAGCCGTTCAGTATGGGAAGCCGTTCAGGCCAAAAGTATTTTTTTATTTTTGCTATAGTATTTTATATTTTTCGTACTTACAAACTAATTTTAACAGTTTATGTACTTTTATTCCATGTTCACATTATTTTAATTGAAATAAGTTTGCATTTATTTGAGAATATTGTTTTATTT